>NW_006431919.1:20965899-20976400 GCF_000325575.1 Pteropus alecto | reverse complement strand
CCCCCTCCTCGCGGGCCTCAGGGTTTCCTCCCCGGTCTGGTCTGCTTTGTTCGTCTTTGGGGTTTGCTGTTTGCATTTTCTTTTTTCCTCTGTTTAAGAGCCAAGCCAAAGGAAAAAGGTAAAAACAGATTTCAGAGTCACTAAATTGAGAATTCAGTGACTCTCAGCTCGGAGGGAATGGTGAGTCTCCCCCAGCCAGAGGGCAGAGGCCTCACTGACCCCCAGGCTGCCCAGATGGTGGCCACTGGGCTCCTGGCCCCTTTCCTGTACCTCCCCGGGCCTGGAGAAAGCTTGGTTAGGCGTCACGGGTGTCGCTCAGCTAACGCTCCTACTTCTGCCGACAGAGTTCTCTGCGGGGCGCTGGGCTGTGCGTCTGCAGGGGGCGGTCGTGACAGCTCTGTCGCTGGACAGAAGCCCCGTGCCTGGTAATTCAGAGTACAGAAGGAGGAGAAAGCTGTTCTTTGGCTCCGGGGTCAGTGTCTTACTTCCTAGAGGCAAAGAGCAGACCGCACTTAGCAAACGAAAGCGTAGTTGACCGTGTCTGAGCAGAAAGGGGCTTTCAGTGTAGAGGTAAGCGCAGGCCACAGTGGACGAGCTGTTCTTCCCCGAAAGCCTCAAGCTCCGCTTTGCTCCTGGGTGACGTCGGGGTTGGACTGTTGCTGTCTCGGGGTCCGCTACACCCGGCTCCGAGGGCTCGCAGACCCCCGGGGGGGCCCAGGGTGGCCGTGCGGGCCGCCTCCCTCGACGCCGGCTCGCCGTGCACTGCTTGTTCTAGAGTAAGTTACCAAAAACGATGGTGAGGCTCTACCAGGGACAAGAGCCCCGTCCACTCGGGGCCACACAGCGGCCACCGCCCGGGGTCGGGGGCGCTCCCCCTGCCTCTCACGGCCTGATACCTCTGCCTGGAAGCAATACTATTTAACAAGAGTAATTTAAATATTCAGATGTGCTGCTATGGAGATGGGACTGTTCGGACGGCCCCGAGGGCGGTGGCTCGAGGCAAGGACAGAATCTAGCCACGAGGATGGTCTCTAACTCAGTCTCTGTCCTTCACGTTCAGACTGCTTACCTGGACTTTACAGATTCCTTTCCTTTCTAAGTTCCTCCCTCAAGGCCTTGTTTTCCGCGTTAAGGTTTAAACCCGCCCAGGATGCGGCTCCTCCCCGTGCACAGGCTTCTGCTCCTTGCCTGTTCTTCTCATACCGAAAGCTGCTACCTTTGGTGTCCGAGAGGGTCTGCCTTCAGTGCCTGCGGGACGTCTCGGTGGCACCGCAGCCCACGCGGGGGTGGCGAGTGGCGCCGTCCCCCTCGGCCTGTGGTTTGGGGTCTGCCTGGCGACGCAGGCGTCCTGTTTGTGTGAGGGTCCTAGGACACCGTCGTCCTGTTCTGACAGCTGCTTCCTCTCCTCCCCGTAGCCCGACCCCGGGAATTATAGCTGCTTCAAAGAGGGAGATCTGGGGGTACGACCCTCTGACTAAAGTGAAAAGTAGGCCCGTTTCACTGACTGTGTTTAGGGAAAATAGTTTTAAGGTAAAAGGAAACGTCACTTGCTGAGCTGCCTTCTTCCCCGCAGGCTGCACAGGCCTGTTCGCGGGGTGTCCCAGCTGAGGGCTCTTTCTGGCCTAGTCTCGGCCCCCCTTTCCCAAGCTGTTTCTCCCCCACCTGCCCACACCATGCCCAGAAGGGGGCCGGCGTGGAGGGGCCAGGCCAGCTGAGCAGGGACCCTGGGCATAACTGGGGGTGCTGCCCGGTGGGGCTGCGCTGGGTCCCCCTAGGGGTTGTGAGAAGGTTTGGGGGCACCAGGCAGTTACACAGGTGACAGGGCAGAAGGATTCACGTCTCCGTTTGACGGACCTCCCCCTGCTTCCGTCAGACCAGAGCGAACGTCTGTACCAGCTGCTCGCCGTTTGGAGAGCTGCTGCCCTGAGCAGCGGGACCGTCCCCGGCATGTTCAGCCCCCCGGCTGGCGACAGGACTCCCTCGTGCGGGTGAGCAGTGTCAGGAGAGGGACTAAGCATGCGCCGCGGCTCCGCCTGCCACCGGGGACGAGCAGCTGCATCGCATCTTCACGCAGGACTAAAACGAAAACCTCTTGGAATCTGTGAGCCTGGGGTCATCCATTTGGGCTGCTCACGACTCTGGAAGGAGCAACCACTTCCGTTGCACGCATCCCTGCCCCCCAGGGAGAAACCCCAAAGATGTCATTCGTTCTTTGCCGCCCACTTGTCAAAATTCTGGGGGCCAGTGGGAGGCAGCAAACCCGGCGCTTTACTTCGGTTGACCAGGCGGACGCTGGCTGCCCTGGGCCCCCGCAGCCCCCACCCACCCACCTCGATGAGCGGGCGTCTTCATGTCAGCTTCTCCAGGTTTCCGTCTCCCAGTCACCTCCAAGGGTGACCAAGGAGACACCCTCACCTTTCTGCCGAAATAAAGTTGGAAGAATCCTGGCTCGCCACTCTTTGTTCGGGTTCTCTCTCCTGGAATAGTTTGCTAATTTGATTCATCGAAATGTTTATTGCTAGTTTCCTCTGTGTCAGGCACGATAAAAAGCGCGGGGGAGGCCAGGCCTGAGAGGGACAGAGCCAGTTAGATCTGTGACACGTCCTGGTTGATGTTTCAGTGGTCCAGCGCATTAAAAAGATGCTGTGCTTTTTTTTTATGCCAAGAATTTTCTTCCCCTCGGTAACTAGGACTTGCTCTTCTGAGCCCTGAGGAGCGTGGCGGCGGAGCTGGGGTGACGTCTGTGACTCTGAATAGATTCCCCCCCACACACCCCGCATGACCTACAGGGTGTTAAACTGAGCCTGTGGCTTCTTACGCTCTTAGCCTTTTGGGGTTAACTGGTCCAGACTTTTGTTTTTAATCAGCAAAAATGGGATTTGAAACCGAAATGTTAAGCTTGGCCCTGCCCTCCGCCCTGGTGCACGTGCATTTACACGCTCACGTTCTCTCAGGATGGGGGTGGGGGCCACAGAGCGTGTCCCGGATGCTCACCTCAGCCGAGTCCAGCCCCAGCAGCTGGTGCGTGGCGGGGAGGGGGGTTTGAACCCAATACTGAGATTTTTTTTTTCCTCTCTGACCATGTTTCTCCTGTAAAGATAATTTGGGGGGTGGGTGCTTTTAGGGGTGTGTGTGTGTGTGTGTGTGTGTGAGTGAGTGAGCATGGGTAATTTTTTTTTTTACAGTGGCTGTCTAAAGTATTTTTTACAATATGTTTAATAATCAGTGCTTTAAAAAGCAGTGGTATCCTATAAAGTGGAAATTTAGGTTCTAGAGCCTTGGATGTGAAGTTGAGGTCATATTGCAGTGTTTCACCTGTAAGTAAAATCTAGTCTGGGAAACCCAGGAAGGCTCACAGACACCCCGACACGGTGCCTAGAGGCCAGCGCCACCAGGAAAGACCAGAGGCCCACAGTGGCCGGGCCAGCCTGCGTTTCCATTTCAAATGGGATACAATATTTTTTTAATAAGGAGCCATACTTTTTTTTAAAAGTTTGAGATCTGAATGTGATTTCTAATTGTATCAGACGTTAATGTTTTAAAGCTATAACAAAGTTTAAAATTTCTACCTTTTGTTTTTCATTTATTTTAACTGTCCTTTTATCTATTAAATTGTTGTATGTGGATGGGGAAGTTTTGTTTCTCCTCTTAGCATTTGTTTCTATAACCAGAAATAAAATTATATATTAAAGAAATGACACGGGGACTCTGTGTGGTCCTGTGGGTGAGTGGCTACAGAGAGACAGACGGACGGACGGGCAGATGGCCTTCAGCTCCCCGACCCTGAGGGGTCATTCCTGAACAGAAAAGGCATGCTTTCCCCCTTCGTCCTTGGTGGATCCCTCCTGGAAGAAGCAAACACGAAGGCCACGAAGGCCCTCGTGACTTCCTGGACTCGCCAACCCCTGTGACTCGACAACCCCGAATGTCATATCCGCAGGGACGCAGAGAACACAGCAACCTCCCCACTCCGGAGTCCCCACGGCTGCGGCGGTGGGTCCTCGCAGCCACGGTGGGTCCTCGCAGCCACGGGAAGCAGCCCCTGAGCGGAAGTGCTAGGCCCTTCCTGCCAGCTCTTCTTACACGAGATTCTCGGCCCCTTCATGCTGCTTGTCTCTGGCCTCCCTTGTTCTAGGTGGTCGGGCACGGGCTCTGCAGTCAGACGGACGTGGGTTCAAGTCCAGCCGGGGAACTTGAACCTGCGAGAAGCTCCATTTCTTCCCCCCTGCCTCACAGAGTTCTGTGGATTCAGTGACATATGCGTGTCACTGGCTGTGGCTTCTCAGTGCCTGCCACGTTCACACATCGTAAGATGCTTGGGTGTTTTCCCATAGACGACAGCTGACTTGGGATGTAATTAAAAATGAGTGTTTGTCACAAATAACATCATTTGTCAAGGTTCTCAGCAGCACTTGAAACTTGACCTCTGCATCGCGTGGCCTGAGGCACCACATTCCCTTAGATCTCGTCCCACTTCTGGAGCCATTCCTCAGCTGGCAGGGGACAGAGTGGCTACGAAAACTGACCCAGAGTCCAAGTACCGGGTCACGTCCCTCCTCCACGCGCAGGGCTGTGACCTTGGGTCCCTTAACCCACTTTTCAGCTTCAGACAACTCATTCTTCAGATGATGAGAAAACTGTCCTCAGAGTTGTGCCTCAGGGCGGATGAGGTCACTGCTGCACGCTCAGTGCGCAGCAGGCTATCCGTAAAGACCGCCTGGAACTGGGCTCCTGGGCCAGTCTCCTTCCTCTTCCTGCAGTTCCTCGGGGTTCCTGGGGTGCCCTCCTCACTCTCCCTGCTCCCTGGGCGGTGGCGCTTACGGCCTCATTCACCACCACTGGCACCCACCTCCTCGTCCTCAGCACCAGTCACCCTCAGCACCTCCAGCTGGGTGACATCGGGGCATCTCGAAACCACCGCGTCCAGAACTCCCACAGGTGAGAGCCCAGTCCAGCCTCCCTCCATCCCCCTCCTGCCCTCCAGTTAGTTGTCTCCTCACTGCTTATCCCTTCGGGCTCCCTCCCCCCACCCTACCCCAAGGACATCTGCCTTTCCCACTGCACGATTATCTGCTTCATCTTCTCTCTCTAGCATATGTCACTACTAGGCTTCTGCATGACTGTATGTTTTTGATAATTGTCTTGTTGGCTGTAAATTCCATGAGGGTAGGGGCTTGGCCTCTCCTGTTCACTCTTCCCCAGAACCCAAAACAATGCCTAGCACAGCCCGGGCACTCAGCCATTGCTCCTTCATTGAATGAATGAGTCCACAAACTTCCGTGTCCTCCCCCGCACCAATGCCCAGTGAAACGGGGCCACCTGGTAAACCAGAAAACCTGCTGTTGCCTTTGACTTTTCCGTGTTCCTCCTGCTGCCCCCAAATGCATCAATCACCAGGTCCTACAAATCCTCCCCCTGAGTGGTTACTGAACCTGCCCACTTCTCCATCCTCATGGCTTTGGCCCAGCTGGGGCAACTTTTCTCTCTCCTGCACCAAGCCTCCCCGTTTCCCGCCGCCCCCCCCCATCCATTCTCTATCTGGCTGCCAAATATGAGGCTCCCCCTCGGGTGCATTTCAGCCACAGGAAGTCTTCAGTACCTTCGGCTAGGCCTGCCCCGCCCCACCCCTTCATCTGACGCCCTCTGGGCTCACCTTAGGCTCCATTCCCTCCAGAAGTCTCCCTCCTGTAGGATCCTGCCCAGTGTAGGCTGTAACAGCATTTACCACCCTGTTTGTCACCGCCAGGCAGTCTGCAGGGCAAAAATACTGTGCCCAACACATGGTAGAATTACTGGAAATTGACCCCCGCTCTGAGCCTGTTGCCTCATCTGTAAAATAGAGATACCGATAGCCTGTGTTATGGTAGGGATCGAGTGAGATGTTTTAAATCAACACGTACAGCCTATGATAGGTGCTAAATAAGTGGAAGCTTTAAGAAGAAAAATAAACCTGCTAAGTGCTGTAGCTGCTCCTTGCCAACTGCTGGACACAAATCCAGCCCGCAAGCCGCAGGGTTTGTGTAATATTTTCAGGCGTACAGAGCACAGGACCCGCACACAACGGCGCTGAGTTTATGAAACCACCTGGAATTGGGGCGGCGGCGCCCGGGCGCCCGGCGTCCACCGGCAGCTGTCTCGGGGCCCGGAGCGCGGGGACTTGGGCTCCCCAGACCCCGAAGGCGCTCAGGAGCCGAACCCTACCCGCGGCGAGAGCGCAGACGGCCCCGCCCCGCCCCCCGAGAAGCTCTCGCAAAGCCCATTGGTCGGCGGTTTGCCCGCCTTACCCACGTGACGCCGCACGTGATGCGGCATGTGACGCGACCCGGAAGCTACGAGCTGGGGCTGGTGGAGCGCGAGCTACCGGAGCGCGCGGGCCGCGTCTCTGCGCGGCGCTGGCGGCGGCATGTTCACGGCGGGGGCGGAGAGTCTGCTCCGCCAGGCCAGGTGCCCGCGCCTTTCCCTCGGGGCGCCTGGTGGTAGGGTTCAGAGCGGGGCCTGGGCGCGGCGACTTCGAGGAGCCCGTCTGGACTCGCCTTAGAGACCCGGGGGCGGGGAGGCCACGCCGGCCGGACCCGGGGTGAGGAGGTCCGGGGAGAGTGGAGTGGGTCCCGGAGGAAGTGGCAGCTGAGCAGCGTTTTGAAGAATGAGTGGGAAAAAAGTGGGGCGGGACCCCGCAGATTGGCCTGAGGCCAACCGGAAGTGGGGTAGCCAGAAGCTGTCATGCTCCAAAGTCATGAGCACAAAGCCACAAAGGGGCTGGAAAGCCTGCTGGGATCGAGCCGTGGCGAACTCAGGAGTTTGAGGCCATCCGAGGGCTTTGGGGGGCCATGGAATGTGTGATTTAGGAAGACGGTCTCCTGCGGGTGCAGTGGGTGGGCTGAGAAATTACCCACCATCTTGGCCCGGAAATGGCTCTGGACTCCCACTAACCTTCCTCACCAACTGACCAATCATGGGAGACAGCAGAAGGTGTAGGCTAGAACTAAAACCCCAGTCCATCAGTCTAAGCCTTGATGCTACTACCTGTTTAAAAAAAGAAAATGCCTCCAGAACCACAAGCTCATGGTAAACTTAAAAACAAACAAACAAGCAAAAACACTAGATTCTGAGCGGGACCACTTAGTGGAAAAGATTAGGACGTTTGAGGCTGCTGTGGTTATAGAGAAGCAAGACCTTGAATGCAGATTAGGTTCTAAAGGCTGTAAACGGCAAAAATCTGCGGTGAAAATAACCCTTGAAAATCTGCAAGGAAGTGCATCGTGGATTTGCCGCCCCATCCCCCAATAATTCCAGCAGAGCCTGTATTTCCTTCAATATGGGACGGATATTCCAGTATTCTAATTCAAGTTCCAATATTCTAGTTCAAGTTCACTTGAACTGAGAGGCTGTATTAAGTTATAATAGATATCTTTAAATCCTACCATTTCATTCAGTGTGTGGCATGTTCACGGCAAAGGTCTTGCTGTGAGAACTGAGACCCACTGAGAACTCCGTTGAATTTAGCTCTCCCAGCTCACCTTAATGCTTAAAGATGTAGGTTTGTGGAATAAAAGGCAGAAGGACTATCCCTCATTATTTAAATTCTTATTTATTTGTCTTGGGCGGGTGGGCAGATTGAGGGTAGTGTGTGTTTAAATATCCATAAGTAAAATGTACAAGTTATACAATTTCTCTCGGCTAGGATTTGAGGAAAGTAGTAACTATCATTGAAGTCTTACTCACTTTCAATATGTTTTACTTTAAGTATGGGATTTTTGGTGGTACTTGATATCGCTGAAATTTGGGAGTTAGGATTTGGAGTGAATTTTAATTTCCAAAGTTTTCAGAGACGGAAAGCAAGTCTGGAAAAGGTTATCAGAAGCATCTCTTGTAAGCTGAAGAAGAGGTGAAGGAAGTGGATTTGGGTTGGGGGTGGATGGAGGGAGGTGTGCAGCGAGGTCGGGGGAGTCTCCAGAAGGACAACTAACCAGAAACTTGGGGTGAGTGAGGAGTTAACCAGCGAGGGAAGAAGTCAAGGGTATTTCAGGTAGAGGGCCTGTGCAGAGGGTCAGAAGCAAGAGGAGGAAGGACTTGCCCACTGAGAGGAGTAAAGCGGGGCCAGGGCCCGTGCGTGTTCTCAGCGCCTGCAGGAGTTCAAGGTTGAAGGCAGTGACGGAGAGCTCATTGGTATTTGTCTGCCAGCCTTTTAGTAAGAAGAGGAAACACAAGAAGTTGTCCCAGGACCCCACCTTCATGTGTTCATTAAACTTTCTTGTCAAAGAAGGTTCTAGATTCCAGAGCTCAAACATCTGAGGAGTCCAGAATAGGTTTAGTGGACTTCAGTCATGGCTTTGCGGGGTGGCCCCCACGGAGGTCACAGCGCAGAGAGGTCCTTCTCCAAGAGTCCCCCAGAAGTCCCTAATACGGTGACTCATTGGCATGTTACATTTTCTTGCTTTTTGGACTGGAATAAAACCTAAAAACAGGTTTCCATTTTGAGACTGTTCAATGTGTTACATGTTGACGATGCTCAATAGACATTTTTAATTCATTAGCAAATTATGTATTAGAGTAAGGAATTATAGTAGGCTTACCTTACAAGTGTCATAAAATTTGCTCTTTAATATATTATATTTAACTCGTTCCCAGAAGTTAAAGGCTCATTGAAGGACTCTTGAAAAGCAACTTATTTCAGATTAAATCTCCCTTTCGACCCCTAAACCCAATTGGTTTTAGTTCTTTTGTTCTTGGAACCACAAAATCTGAATGTGTGGAGTCCCCATTAATAATGTGTGCTGTCCTTGTAAACTGTGGGGGGGGGTCTCCCCAACAGCACTGTCCGGCAGGGGACAGGAGTGGCCCATGGGTGGCCAAGCCCCAGGGAAAGGAGCCAGGTCGGGAAACCAGTCAGCTCATTTGTCACGAGCGCTGTTATGGGTGGTGGGGTCATTGTCCTGTGACGCCCAGGTTTCTCTTTACTCAGTGGGGGTTTTCCCTGCGGCTGCCAGTCCTTCGGTCCCAGCTGAGGGTGGCGTTTCTGAGTCCTTCGACAAGGTCTCTTGGTACCAGGCTGCTGACAATGTCATCCTTGTTCAGGGAGCTCCAGGACGAGGACCTGCAGAAGTTCTCTTCCCGGCTCAGGAAGCTGCTGCAGAAGGACCCAGGCCCTGAGGCTACTGACACCCTGCAGAGGCTTTTCTTCATCGTGTCAGCCACAAAATATAACAGGAAGTGAGCGTGCTCACCTGTGGGTGTGGCAGGCCCGGGGTGGGCTCCTAACAGGCACCGCCATGGGAACGCCACATCAGCGCCTGGCAGGCGGGCACAAACCTTTGACGTTTGATCTGTGTCCACTTAAACCAGTGCTAAAGGTTCTCAAATATAAAAGTCCGTTCTACCTGCCCAGGGGACCAAGGCCACTTCTCCAGAGTGAGAGGGGAGTGACCGTGAGCCCTGGGTGCCGGGCCCCCTTGCAGTGGTGTGACATGCCAGCTGCCCACTGTGACCTTGCTGTCCCAGGCTGGAGAAGACATGCGTGGACCTGCTGCAGACCACCCTCTGCCTGCCCACGTGCCCCGAGCAGCTCCAGCTTCTCTGCGCTGCCATCCTGAGAGAGAGGTCACCCTGTGACAGCCTCAGCCTGTCCTGCGACCACATCCAGAACACGCGGCAGCTGAGCCTGGTAGCCTCTGTGCTCTTGGCCCAGGTAGCGCACCTGTCACCGTTTAGGTTGGCCACCTGCCCTTGGTGGCCCTGGGGCCCGAGAAGCAGCAGGCTGGTGTGCGGCCCCTACATGGGCAGGCTCAGCTGCGTCCCCTCCATTCCCCAGTCTCAGTGGCCACCGAGGACCTGCCAACACTCAGATGCATCGATAACGAGCAGAAACACCTGACCCCTTCCTCTCCCATCTTCCCTTCTTCCCACGTGTCCCCGGGGAGGCAGCCAGCACTCTGTGCAGGCTGATTCAGGCCGCAGGGCCTGGTCTGCTCTGGTGACATTCGTGGATACCCATAAGGGGTGGCATTATGGCATTAATGGTGCTAGCAGAGTGACAAGCTTCAGAATTTGACAGTTCCCTTTCCAGATGTTTTCAGACCAAATGACGTGTCTCTTCAGGCGCTTGGGCAAGTCAGCCTTCCCATGCCACCTGTGTTTGATTTGCAGGGGGACAGAAAGCAGGAGGTCAGAAATGTGGCCCAGTGCATCTTCAAAGTCCTTGAGAGCCGGCAGCCCGAGGGGCCCAGTCTGAGGCCCCTCCTCCCAGTCCTGTCGAAGGTCACCAGCCTCGCCCCAGGCAGCCTCCACGAAGGTACCCACCGTCTGGAGAGGCCCACGCGGAGAGGGAGGTGGGGCAGGGCGTCGCTGTGCCTGAGCGGGTGCCAGCGAGGCCTGAGAGCAGGAGCTCTGTGCAGGGCTGCTCATTTTCCACAAAGACCTGCCAGTGTCCCGCTCAGCCTGAGTCCGTGGGGTCTAACTTGTTCCCCGCGGCGTTGTCCCCACTCCCTCTGCAGACCAGCCGCGC
>NW_006431919.1:20959703-20965849 GCF_000325575.1 Pteropus alecto | reverse complement strand
GCTGAACAAGAGGCTGGTGGACTGGCTGCGCTACGCCAGCGTCCAGCAGGGGCCCACACACTCGTCCGGGGGCTTCTTCTCCACTCCCAGGGCCCGGCCGGTGAGGCGGAGGGGCCCAGAACCTCCCTGCTCCTCGGCGTCCCTGGGCCACCTGGCCAGCCTTGCCCATGGGACCCCATTGACTTCCTGTCCTGCCACCTGCCCTGCTTCCAGAACAGTCCTTGTTTCCTGTCTCCACTTGGTTGGAGGAGGGGGACCTTTGGGTCCCAGAGGGTCACAGCCCCACAGCCCATGACTCTCTGGGTGACTGTTGAGGTCCGGACCCTCCTGGCGAGGGTTCCTCATCTGACGGAGGGACATAGTCTCAACTCCAGTGCCAGTGCTTATGCCTCTACGAAGGGCGGTGGGGGGTGTCCTAGTTCTAGAAGAGTTTGGACGCTCCCAGTCTCAGCCCCCACACCCTCCCTAGCCCGGGGGCCCAGGGACCCTGCTGCCCTACCTGGTCTTCCTTGCCTCCCACAGCCAGGCCCCATCACCGAGGTGGACGGGGCTGTGGCCACGGATTTCTTCACGGTGCTGTCCACGGGCCAGCACTTCACGGAGGACCAGTGGCTGAACGTGCAGGCCTTCTCCATGCTTCGGGCGTGGCTGCTGCACAGCCCCGAGGGCCTGGGTGCCCCAGACGCAGGTGGGACAGGCGGACACGGGTAGGACCCAGGGCGCCCCTGGGGGACATTGGCCACCTTGGCGGAGACTCGGTGGCCCCAGCAGGCCCTTCCAGACATGTCAGAGAAGTCCGAGGGCTCACTTAAGTCGGGCCTTGTCCCTGAGCTCCTCCTCTGCCAAGTGACTCACTGGGAGAGCCGTCTGCTGCACTGCGGGTGCCCAGTGACCGGGAAGGTGGCTGGTGGATGAGACTGGGCAGTGGGCCCAGCGCTTCGGGTGTCCCTAGTGGCAGCTCTCTTCGTGGCCCCTAGACGGGCAGCCTCCGTGTATGGAGCCTGACCCTCACCCCGCTGTGCACCTTCACACGCCTTTGCAGATGACAAGTCGGAGCTGGAGGGCTCCACCCTGTCCGTGCTGTCTGCCGCCTCCTCCGCCAGCCGCCTGCTGTCCCCCCAGGAGCAGCTGCGGGAGAAAGCCTTCGAGTACTGCCAGCGCCTCATCGAGCAGAGTAACCGACGTGAGTCCCTGGGTGCTGTCCCCTCTCCCTCAAGGTCACACCTCGGCTGCCCACAGGAGGCCGCAGCCCCGGCAGCTGCTTTTTCCCAGAGGGCTTTTCTTCAGGCATGAACCCCGAGGGGCTCAGCACTGGACCGACGCCACCCCCGGGCTCTCGGGGGCTGTGTCCCCCAGCGTCAGTCCTGTCTCATCCTCCCTGGGGGCAGCTCTCTGCCAGGCCCTGCCGTGCCCCCAACCCCAGTGGCTGGCTTGCCGCCCCCTTCTCGAGCTTCCAGAGAACAGCGCACTGTGTCGTCCTGCTGTCCTGATGCTGGAGCAGAGACAAGTGACTCTCTTCCTTCCCCCAGGAGCCCTGAGGAAGGGGGACGCGGACCTGCAGAAGGCCGTAAGTGCTGGGTGGGCCAGCAGGGCAGGCGGGAAGCCAGGGGCTCGCCTGCTCCCCCTGGGCATGGCCTCTGTGTCCACAGTGCCTGGTGGAGGCCGTGCTGGTGCTGGACGTGCTCTGCAGGCAGGACCCCTCCTTCCTGTACCGCACCCTCTCCTGCCTGAAGGCCCTGCAGGCGCGGCTGTGCGAGGACCCCACCCACGTGCGGGCGCTGCTGCCCCTCGCCCAGTTCTTCCTGAACCACGGTGAGCCCCAGTCCCACGCGCTGAGCCCAGGGCTGCGGGGGGAGCAGAGCAGTTCACGGTCAAGGGCAGCCTTTCCCTCCACGCTGCTCCCCTTCCTTGCTTCAGATTGGCGTTGCTTCGCTGGGCTGGGACTTGTAAGATGGATTTATGTAGCGAACTAAAGTGTCATCAGCCTTGTCGATCTTAGAATTCCATTTGCGTAAGAACGCGAGAGTTTCGTGGAAGGTGCCACAAAACCAGCAGCTTCCAAAGAACGTTCTCCTTCGTGCTCCCCAAAGTGGCTGGTCTGTGGGCAGAGCCAGAGCCGCCTTGGGGAGCTGAGGACAGCTCAGCTTTTCTCTTGCGAGTGGACGCCTCAGAGCCTTCGGTGGCCTAGAGACACGTACGGCCGTGGACACTCGGCCAGAGACTCCGAGGGGCCCTGACCAGCAGCAGAGGTGTTGTCGCGACGAGGTCCAGGTGCTGCTGCCGGCCCTGCCCTGACGGACGTGGTGCCTTTCAGGAGAGGCGGCCGCCGTGGTCTCGGGAGCCGTGTACCAGCACCTGTTCACCAGGGTCCCCTCCGAACACTTCCACAGCCCGGAGCTGGCCTTCGAGTTCCTCCAGCTGTGCAGGGACAGCCTCCCCCTGTTCGGCAGGAGCCTCGGCGTCCTCAAGCTGAGCTTCCCCAACCTCTTCAAGGCACGCAAGCTGGTTCCTGGGCCAGAGTGGGGGGCCGGGGGAGGGGGCAGGGCTGGGGGACAGTGTCCCGGGCTCTCCCCTCCACCGCAGGGCCTCAGGCAAGTCTTGGCTGTGACCACAGGGCCCAGGGCAGGTGACCTGGAGTGCAGGGCAGAGGGCGAGGTGCGGGGCATCCCAGGGTGTCCCCGTGTCACGGGCAAACAGCTTCGCCGTCAGGCAGAGCCTTGTGGAGGCCAGACCTGTGGCTTAGTTCTCACAAGTTTGTACAGATTTTAGCATCTAGCTCTGGTTGGTGTGGTCAGCCCTTCGGTGTCATTGGCTTTTGATGTGTCTTCTGTGACTGGCAGTCAGTGGGCAGTCTTTTCAAAATCAATTGGAGACGTGGTTCCTTTAATCAGAGCGAAAGGCTGCAGCGAAGTGGAAATGCTTTAGTTGTTGGCACAAAAGTGGACGCAGAAGCAGAAAGAATAGAGAAATAAAATAAGTGGACGGGGTATTTTTGGATCCTGGGTCACAGTGACGAATGAGAAGGTGGGGGGCGCCGCTGCAGACGCCCCTGCCAACGGCAGCACGCCCGTGACAGCAGCAGCGAGGTCATGGCCTGCTTCCTCCCTCGGTGGTGGCCGGCGCCCAGCCGGTAGCCCCACCAAAGCCTCCTGGTCCCGCTGAGCCGCCCGCCTCTCCCTGCAGTTCCTGGCCTGGAACAGCCCGCCCCTGACCGCCGAGTTCGTGGCACTCCTCCCGTCCCTGCTTGACGCCGCCACCGCCGTGGAAATGCTCCACGCGCTGCTCGACCTGCCCTGTCTGACGGCGGCCTTGGACCTGCAGCTCAGGTGAGCCTGAGGGGCGCCACCTGGTCACACGTGCCCAGGCCCTTCTCCTCACCGATCTGACTGTGTCCCTCCCCTTCCCTGACCCTCCCCTGGCTGCTCTGTGTTCTGCAAAGTAAGCGCCTGTGACTCAGCGCCTCCGATGGCAGCCCGGAGCCCCTCGCCTGTCCGTCACTCAGCGGTGGCCCCGCATGGCCCCGCCCCACCCCCCACAGGTGCTGGGCTCCCAGGCCCTTTCTGGTCACCCTGAGGCCCACCACTGGGTCGGGGCGCTGTGATGTTATGGTGACATCGGCTCCTTTCTCTCTCCAACCAATGGTGCCCGTGAGGGCGGGGCCGAGTCGGGCCTCGGTTGGCCTGTGCCCAGAGCCCACGTTGAGCCCGGCCTCAGGCATGTGTCCACTCACAGGTTGTCCCCAGCTGCATCCGAGAGGCCGCTCTGGGACGCCTCCCTCCGGACCCCCAGCTGCCTGGAGGCCTCCCGGGACCCGCAGTTCCAGGGTCTCCTCCAGCACCTGCTGCGTGCCAAGGCCAGCGGAACCGTGGAGAGGTAGGGTCCCTCAGCCAGGAGCTGCTGGGGCAGGCCCGTGTGTGGCCACAGCGCAGTCCCAGGGCAGCTGGGCCCTGGCGTCCACCCCCAGGCCTAGCACCCTGACCTAGAGAGACAGCGGGGTCACCCCCACTCCAGCAGGCACTGGCCACAGCGCCCAGCGCTCGGCTCTCTGTTACGCGGGTCAGTCCTCGTAACCCTGCGAGGTACGCCCCGCGGTGACCCCATTCTACAGACAGAGAAACGAGGCTCAGCCCCGCTAGGAGCAGGAGGCTCGCACCCCAGACGCCTCCACTCGACCCCTGGGAGCAGGGCCCTGCTGAGGGGCGAGTGGCTGATGAGGGGCGTGGGGCTCGGGAGCACGAGATGTGCATGGTGACAGGCGACCTCCTTTGATGGGGGCAGGTGGTCTCAGGACTTGGTCCAGGCCGTGGCACTTGCACCCTCCTCTCCTCCCACGGGCCCTGGCCTGTGGGATTACGCGCGTTCACGGGTTCAGAGCGTGTCCTTGGGCACTACGGGGGGTAGGGGCAGGGCGGGTGCTCAGCAGGACACCGTGTGTCCCCCAGGTTGGCGCCACTCCACCAGCTGCTGCAGCCCATGGCCAGCTGTGCCCGGGTGGTGCAGTGCGCCGAGGCTGTGCCCACCCTGCTGCAGGTGTTCTTCTCGGCAGTGACCCAGGTGAGCCTGCTGCCCAGGTCCCCCATCCCCCGGCTCTCAGACACCCACAGCAGAGGGCCGGTGTGGTTTCACCCTTGACCTTTGTAGAGCTTCAGCTGGGGATCAGTGACAGTCACAGAGCAAAGGCCAGCACCTCCGGCCCCAGCCAGGGTCCCACCTGGCCAGCCCATCCCCCTGTCAGGGCAGGGGGCAGAGAGTGGCAGGAGATGGTGTTCGCTGGGGGTGGGACTGAGTCTCTCATGTTGGACCCCCAGTTCGCTGACGGGGCCCTGACCAACCAGCTGGCTCTGGCGATCCTGGAGAGAAGTGACTCGCTTTACCAGGTCCCAGAGTATGAAGCCCGCGTGCACAGGTGGGTCCCCTGCTGGCCACCTATGGGGCTTCGTCCATCCTGGTTTCACTGGCCTTTGCACTTAGCTTGCCACACGCCCATTCCCCACTTCGTCCTCAGCTACAGCACTGTCACTGCCGGCGCCATCCCCAGGCTTAGACTCGGCGCCATACAGATCTCTCCATCCCAAATCTAGAATGTTCTCGTGTCCTCCCCTCCTCCTGCAAGCCTGTCATCGATAGCACTGGCCCAGGTCCCTCTTCCACAGAGCCTTCCAGACTATCTGTTCCCTGTCTAAGGGCCTGCTCCTTGCAAGCTTGTCCCCAGTCCATTCAAGCCCAGGACCGAGAACAGGGCTGGTCCCAGCCCCTCCCCAGTGGAGTGATAGGTTCTTTTAGGGGCCAGAACTACCTCTGTGCCCACCTGGTGCCCAGAGGCTTGCCCGCCGCCCTCCCGGGTGGGCTGTGGGCCCGGGGCCTGCGAGGGGCGTGCGGCGGACCGCGGGGGTCCTCTCCCGGCAGTGTGCTGAGCTCCCAGTTCCCGGCCCTGTGCAAGCGGCACCCCGCCCTGGTGGTCGAGCTGGCCAAGGAGCTCCTGGAGTTCGCGGGCAGTGCCAGCAGCACGCGCAGCGGTGGCGTCCTGCTCACCTCCGTGGTAAGACCGGCCGCTCCCCCTCCCCTCCTGACTCAGGAGGGCCCGGACATGCGTCTGAGGCGCTGTCCCCGCCTAGGTGTGGGCCATCGGCGAGTACCTGTCGGTGAGCTGGGACCGGCGGTGCACCGTGGAGCAGATCAACAAGTTCTTCGAAGCCCTGGAGGCCCTACTGTTTGAGGTCACCCAGTCCCGCCCCTCCGCCACCCTTCCCAAGTGTCCCCCGCAGGTCATCACTGCGCTTATGACCACGTTGACCAAGCTGGCCTCCCGGAGCCAAGACCTGATCCCCAGGTGCCAGTTGAGGGTGGGAACACAGGGCAGGAAAGTGGCTTCGGAGGGGACCCCGGCCCAGAGCCTGGGCTCAGGGTCAGCAGCACGAGGGTTTGGGTCGGATGCAGGCGGCGTGCAGTCGGCACGGCCCCCCCCCCACTTTTCCGAGCTCAAGCCTCACTAGCTGGGCGGTGGGGCCCCTCCACAAAACCCTTTGCCACGTGAAGGGTGCGTCTGTAGCTGACTGGCTGAGGCCCCCTCGTTCCCAGGGTCTCTCTGTTCCTGTCAAAGATGAGGACGCTAGCCCAGAGCCCGGCCGTGAGCTCTGTGCCCTGTG
>NW_006431919.1:20940816-20959541 GCF_000325575.1 Pteropus alecto | reverse complement strand
AACCTGCTGAAGATGCCCAGTGTGGCCCAGTTTGTGCTCACGCCCAGCACAGAGGTGTCCGAGCCTCGTTATCACCGCGACACCAACACGGCCCTGCCGCTGGCCCTGCGCACCGTCAGCCGGCTGCTGGAGAAGGAGGTGGGCCTCCTGCCGGGGTGAGGGGCAGTGAGCAGGTGGACGCCAGCCAGGGCGCAGGTTAAGGGCCTGGCATTAGGGCCGAGCCCAGCCTTCAGCGATCAGAGGGGCAAGCAGGAGGGGCCTGTGTCCCTCGGTGCTGGTCAGGGCCGTCTCGACCTCACCCTGTGGTGTCTCTCTAACCCCTCTCCCTGGTGACCATGCTGAGCTGTGTGGTGAAGCTGCTCTAATTCGTGGCTCTGGCCCCCTTGGGGGCTGGATGGGAGCTGCCTGGTAGGTGTCCTTGCTGTAGTAGTTTGGGGACAAGAAGAGATCTAGCAAAAATAAACCTTTGACAGTTTCTCTGTGCATAAGGCAAAGTTGCTTCCATTTTCTCCACCCAGAGGAGAAGGCCAGGTATGGGGACCCCCGCAGGCCTGGGGGCACTGCCCAGTACTTCTGGGCTGGGAGAGCTGGCCTGGGGGCATAAGGGGCCCTTGCTGGCCAGGCCAGACACCTGGGCTGTTCCTTCCCATTCAGTCCCAACAAGTAAGGGCCGAATGCGATGCAGCCTCGATGTCACAGGTGTCCCATAAGCTGCATCGGAAATCCACAGCCAGGAAGGAAGTGTGCGACGCGCCCAGCTGTCCCTGGGGAAGTGTGCTGGTTCCGTGTGCTTGTTCAGGGTGCCTTTTCATGCCCCTGAATAACTTAGGGATGGGAAGGCTGGGGCCTCTGCTGGGTGGGCTGGAGGTGCTGTCACCTTTACAGGCCTAAAGCCTCCTACCATTAAGAGGGAAGGCAGGACCCACCCAACGGGGCTCCCAGTGACCCCGACACCTGCGACCCGAGCCTTACTCAGACTAAGTCAGGGTTTGCTCAGGGATTATCCCAAGTGGGGAGATAGCTAGGTGTGGCCGGCAAGAAACGTCCCCAGCCCCAGCGCTTCCCACCAGTTGCATTCAAGTCAGCCGCCGCTTGCAAAGCAACCCCGGGGCCGCCAGGTGGTGCTGCTGCTCCGCGATCCTGAAGCCCTCGGCCCCGCCCCGCCCCGCTCGGCGCAGGCTCCGCCCAGGCTCCGCCCGGAGCCCCCGCCTCCAGCAAGTCTGTCCCTAGGCGTCCTGAGAAACGCCAGCCGCGGAAGAGAAACGACAGCCGATACCGGAGCTGGCACCGCAGGGGCCGGGCGCGGACCTGGCAGGGAGCGCCCGCCTCTCCTCTGCCCAGCGTCCGGCCTCAGGGCGTTTTCCGAGAAGCGACAGGTGACGCGCGCGCGGAGCAGCGCCGTGGGCGTCGGTGCGGGCGTGCCGTGGACACCCTGACTTCCCGGGACGGGGCAGACCCCTGCCCGCCGCCCGCCGCGGCCCACCGCCCCTGCTGGGTCCTCGGGACCCAGTGTCCGCGGATGCCAGTGTTGAAGATACGTTCATCGGCGTCACCTGGGTCCCCCACTCGGCCCCGCAGCTGGATTCGGACGAGGCCGCGGCCCCTACCCGCGGAGGAGCGCAGTGAAGGGCTGAGACCGGGGATTCGCCAGGCGTCGGGCCCGCTGCCAGCCTCCCCGAGCTCGTCCCCTCCTTCCAGTTAAAACGTCACTGATCCAGCCTTTGGGGACTTGGCCTGTGGGCGACCGCGATCCAGCGGGTGGATCCTGGCCTAACCTGAAGGCTGGGCAGCCGCATCTGCGCTCGCCAGGGGGCGCCGTGGAGCCGCGTGGGGCCCGGAGCTTACAACCAGCACGGACCTAGCACGCCCAGGCGAGGCGAGGCGGGGCGGGGCGGGGCGGCGGGCTCCTCTAGACCGCTTGCCACGTGACGGCTGCGTCTGCAGCTGACTGGCCGGGGTCCCCTCCTCCACGGGGTCTCTCTGCGCTGTGGAGGACGTGGGGACCCACCAGGCTGCAGAACCTGCCCAACCTGCGGAAGATGCCCCGCTGGGTGGCGCTGTCCCAGCCTCGCTGCCCTGGCCACTGCAACACGGCCCTGCCGCCGACTCTGTGCAGGGTCAGCCAGCGGGTGAGAAGGCCGACCTCCTGCCAGGCGAAGGGACAGTGACCAGGTGGACACCAGCCAGGCCACAGATTAAGAGCGTGGTATTAGGGCCGAGCCGAGCCTTCAGTGATCAGAGGGGCCTGTGTCCTCAGGTCACGACTTCCCTTTATTAGCATCTGGGGCTTCTAGACTTTTTTTTAGGGACTGTGCTGACTGAGCGTGCGGGTCCCGGGAGCAGCCTGCACCGAGGGGTGACTCTGGCCTTTTCCGGGGGCCAGGCTGCCCGCTGCCCAGCGTGTCCCGTTGCTCCTGGTCTCTGGGCAGGGCGAGGGCAGACAGAGGGTCCACCATCACCATGTCCCCTGCATCCTCTCAGGGTCTCTCCTGTGCTGGAGGGGAGGGGATTGGGTCCTGTGGGGCCCCGGGGGGCCCAGCACAGTGCCCACCCCAACTCCACACACCATCCCGTCCGAGAATATGAAAGATAGTTTATTTAATCTATACGTCTCCGTTAAACTCTTAAACATAAAAGCTCTGTAACAAACATCACAATTTAGTGTCATCTGTCATATAAATAAAATATACACTAAGATGTACATTATCCACAGGGTGGGGGCGGCCGGTGTCCTAAAGGTGACATGCCACTTAGGAACGCTTGGCCGGACCTCAGGGCCGGGTGCACCGGGGCGCCCCCCAGCCCCCTTAGGGAGGGGGCGATCGGAAGCGGATCTTCTTGGCCGTCTCCACGTCCGACTTGGCGACCAGAAGCCGCATCTTCTTCCCGCCGTGTCGGATCAGATCCACGGCCCTGAAACCCAGCAAAGGGGCGAGTACCGCGTGGAGTTCACACGTGTGGGCTCACTGCCACCCAGCCACCGGGCAGGCAGAGCCTCCTAGAGGTGCCCAGGAGGAAGACCCCAGTGCACGGGGCTGTGTGAGGGCCCGGCCACCCCACCTCGAGGTGCCCGACCCCTGGGGAGCTAGTGGTCCTCAGGAGTCCAATCGAGGGGAGGGAAGGGTAGGAGGTGGCCCCGGAGGGCTGGGCTGGGGGACTGTGCTCATTGCTAAAGGGATAAGGAGAGGACACGATCATAGGAGCCGAGGTCACTTGTCCTGCAGGTGGCTCTGACGCCCACACAGACCAAGGTGTGTGTGGGGGGGGTACCTCAGGTAGCTGACGCCCATCAGGCTGCTGCCGTTCACCTCCAGGATGCGGTCCCCCAGTGACAGCCGGCCGTCTGCCGCCGCCGGGCTGCCCGGGAGCAGGGTCTGGATGTAGAGGCCGGGGGCGCCCAGGGGCGTGTGCTGGGGGGACACACAGGCCTCAGGGCTCTGCAGCCCCTACACATGGGCAGCCCCAGCGAGGGCCACCTCAGCCCCACTGTCTGCTGAGAGGCCCAGCCTGTCATCAGTGTATCTGAAAGGACAGCACTGGACTCCATGACTGTCCCCACGAGCTCAGGACGCCCTGCGGTGACACAGCAGGCCAGGGGAGGTGGCTACCACATGGGGCCCTTTTCTTTCTCCCAGATTCCACAGAGATGCCCCACCAAGCCCCGGGCCCCACGCCCGTGGTGGGCCTCACCCAGCTGCCCCAGTGACCACAGGTCCTAGGGTCCCAGCTCTGGGGAACGGGACACCGTCACTGACCAGGAGGAGCCCAGGGCCGCTCACCGTCCCGTCGATCAGGCCCATCCCCAGGCCGGAGGGGCCTCGCTCCAGCTCCACCAGGAAGACGTAGCAGAAGTCCTCGGTGCTGGAGCTGCGGCTGGAGGGCGCCGGCGGGGGCTGCATCTCGGCCGCCACACAGTCTCCTGAGTGGGCGAGACAAGGGGCAGGGAAGGGGCCTGCACCTGCCCCGTCCAGGGCCCAGGGACGCTGGCCTGGCCGCTTCCCCAGAGGACGAGTGCTCACGGGCCCATGAGGGAAGGCTGAGCGGGGGTGGGGGGCCGTCTGTGGGCAACACTGCCCTGTGCCTGGAAGTGGCACCCGGGCCCCCTCTGTGGCTGCCCCAGACACCGGCCCCTCTCAGAGGCCAGCTGTTTCCAAGAGGCCGAAGCTAACACCCAAGTCCCCCTCCCCCAGCCACCCCCGCTCCTCCACCCACAGGACCCCTCTGAGCCACACCCCTCTCCCGCCATACCTCTAAGTGGTGACTCCACCTGTCCCTCCCCTGAGTGTGTGACCCTGCCCTCACCTCTCTGATGCTGAGCACAGGTCATCCGAGCCACGCTTCCCGTGCGAGTGACTTAGTCCCCAGAAGACTGCATGGCCCAGCCGCCCTGCACCCTGGCCCTCCCCATCCACCCCTGGCCCTCCCCATCCGCCCCTGGCCCTCCCCATCCGCCCCTGGCCCTCTCGTCTGCCCGAGCCTTCCTGGCACCCAGGGCTGCGGGCTTTCACGAGAAGGGACTGAAAGCCCAGGACGCACGTGCCCCCGGGACGCTGTGGGTGGAGTGCGCCAGCAGGGCCTGGGAGCCAGGGTGTAGGTGTGGACAGGAGACAGGTCTCACCTTCCGGAGTTGGCCCCCGGGGGCCACACGGTCCACTCCTCCTCCCGCCCAGGAGCGCCTTCCCGCAGGGGCCGCCAGGGGTAGGCCAGTCGGGGGCGGCGGGCTCAAGCGGGGTGCCGGGAGGTGTGAGCAGGCAGGAGGGGTCCGTGTGCAGAGCGCCGGGCTGGGGGCCCCCGTGGCTCCTTCCTGGAGGGCCCTGTGCCCGGGGAGCCCCCGCAGAGGGCGGAGGATGCGCCAGGCCGGCCTCACAGGCTCCCCTGCCAGGGTCCCTGGGAGCCAGGGGGCAGCTCTGGCCCTCGGGGTACCCCTCAGGGCAGGGAGAGTTCAGGCCCTGGACGAGAGAGAAAGCTCAGGCACCAAGCTCCTGCCCTAGTGGGAGGGCCCAAGGCCCCCAGCCACCCCGGCTTCCTCCCTAAGGCCCCAACCAGGCCCTGCGTCCACCCTATTGTCAAAACCAGAGCCACAGAGGACAGCTCAGTGTACCTTAACGCCCTCAGGGGGGGCAGGACCCCCGCTAGGGCTGGGCTTGCCCCGCAGGCCCCACAGGAAGTGGCGCAGGTAGAGGAGGTGCTGGTAGGTGCTGGCATCCAGGCAGTCCACCTCCAAGTCCACCTGGAAGCCCTCGCTTGGCAAAACGATGGGCGGCGGGTTCTCATAGGACTCCAGGACGTCCTCTGCGGGTCGGGGTGAAGACTGCTTGGCCACCGGGCCTGGAGGAGGCTGCCCGCCCCACCTGACACTAGGGGACCTGGGGACCGGCAGACTGACCTGACGAGGACAGTGGCGGGGGGGATCCAGGTGAGGGTGACCAGCCCACACTGCACTCTCGTCCCTTCTAGATCCCAGTGACCACCCAGATGAAGAACAAGACCCCATCTGCAGCTCTGGCCCCAGCGCCTGCCCACGCCCAGAGCTGAGCCCTCTCTGCCCGGAGTTTGCAGCCCTGAGCCAGCGCCAGATCCTCCGGGCCCCGGGCCCATGCACACTGCAGCCCCAGCAGCACGGGGGGTCGGGAGGGGACAGCCATTGGCACGCTGGCCACAGTTCCGGAATGGGAGTGGCCGACAGCAGGCTCTGCTCCCAGCGCTGGCCCCTTTCCGCAAGCTCAAGCTTCGGCTGTGAACTGGTAAGTGAGAGGGGTCCACGCCGTCCAGTAGCCTGGAGTCCTGCTCGGGGGTGGTCCTTGTGGCCAACCCCAGCTCCTGGGTGACAAGGGCGTAGCAGGTGGTGGCCAAAGCCCTACTGTATCTGTAACCTCTACCACCTTTCACTGTTTTTGTTATAATGTGCACAATGCCAATGAGATGCACGTTAAAACATACATACATGTGTGTACACGTCCACATGTATGGTGTGTGGGCAAAGCCCTACTGTATCTGTAACCTCTACCACCTTTCATTGTTTTTGCTATAATATGCACAATGCCAATGAGAGATGCACGTTTACTCTATAAAACATACATACATGTGTGTACATGTCTACACGTATGGTGTGTGTGCATATGTATGGTGCGCATGTATGTATGGTGTGTGTGCGTGTGTGTAGTGTATGTATATGCATGGTGTGTGTAGACATGTGTGGGATGTGTACATATATAAGGCACGTGCACATACGTACATTATGTTCATGTGTGCGGCATGTGTGTACATGTGTACGGTGTGTATATTGCAGTGTTCGTATGTGTGGTGTGTGTGCACGTGCACATGTGCACACATGCATTATATGTGTGTACATGTGTGTGGCGGTGTGTATATTGCAGTGTTCGTATGTGTGGTGTGTGTGCACGTGCACATGTGCACACATGCATTATATGTGTGTACATGTGTATGGTGTGTATATTGCAGTGTTCGTATGTGTGGTGTGTGCACATGCACGTGTGTGCACGTGCATGATGTGTGTACATGTGTGTGGCGTGTGTGCAGGTGTGCGGTGCATGTTCATATGTACGGCATGCATGTGTGGATGGTGTGTGCGCATGAGTGGCATGTGTGTACACGTGTACGGTGTGTGTGCACGTACACAGCATTATGTTCACATGTGTGGTGTGTGTACATATGTACAGCGTGCGTGTGCACGTGCATACATGGCACGAGTGCTCAGGAATGTTTTCCAACAGGCAGCACAGTGTCACCCCGCGTGGAGACCCTGCTCTCCTCCTGGTGGGTGGGGTACCTGGTGAGGCCCCATCCTCAGGCTCCATGAGGGGCAGGGGGACCTTTAACCTGAGCTGGGAGCTTGGCGCTTGGCCATGGACTGTGGGCTCCTTGACCCCCACCTGTGGAGGTTCCCAGGGACGGGCAGGGCAGGGCACCCCAGGAGGAAGATGGCCCAGGAGGGGCTGCCAGATGCTCCGCGGGCTCGTCCAGGGAAGTCCCCCAGCCTGGCCCCCAGAGCTCCGCAGTCCTGCCCGAGGAGGAGGCTCACCTGACTTGAAGGCATCGGGGCGGTCCTGGGCGCCTGGCTCCCAGGCGCTCATGGGGCCCACGGCCGAGGCCAGCTGGTACTGGGTCAGCAGCCGGTGCAGCTGCGCAGGGCTCAGGGCCGGGAACGCAGCCCGCAGGTTTGCCCAGCTCATCTAGGTGACAAGAAGGAGCTCGTGGTCAAGGCCCCGGATGGCTCAGCACACGCCCAGGGACCAGCACAGCTGGGTGCTCTAGGGACAGAGGCAGAGGGCTCCCGGCCACATGTCCTGAGCCAGCATGCAGATCCTCGCTGTCCAGGTGGGATGGTGAGGTCAGTAGGGGGTCACAGGCCCGGGCAGCAGGGCGCCCCACAGCGGGCAGCTGGCCCCTGGCTGCCTCGTGGGCATGCAGGCTGAGGGCCGGGTGGCGCAACCGTTCCCTGGAGAGGCCAGTGTCTGGCCCGCCGAATGTGCCCATCACATCACAGACCGCTGGGAGAGGGGAAAATGAAACGGGCCCCTGCATCACATGACGTAAAAGCCCAGCAGGTGAGAGATGCACGAAGGCCTCGTGCCACCACTGGGGGACACGTGAGAGAGCAGCCTTAGGAGCCTGGACGGGGCACGAGGCCTGAGGAAGGCCGGACCCCTGACCTGCACACCGCACTCACCTCGCCTTCCTCCCATCGTTCGGGGGCCCCCTTCCCCACTGCTGGAAGCCGCCCCTCTGCTCCCGCTCCTTCGTTAGGAGACAGGTCCCCAGGAGGGCCTGGCGGAAGCGTCTGCCCTCCGGCCTCACACGCGGTGTCAGGCGCCCGGCTGTCCCAGCGCTGGCCACGCCGTGTCGTTGGGAGCTGTGCTCCGGTCCTCCGGCTTCCCACACTGCTCCCCACGTGTCGCAAACCATCTGACGGCCGGTCCTCGGGGCACGTCACGCTCTCACTCCTCTCTGAAGCTGGCGGGTCTGTGTCTCCTGCGCTGGTGTCCACGGTGCCTGCACTGGGTGCGAGGCCCCTGCAGCCACGTGCCTTTTCATGGTGGCTGCGCTGGCGTCACGCCACCCGGGGTTGTCCTGCTGCGTCTTCAGCCTCTCGCCGCCGCTCCCTCTCTCTCTGGAGCCTCCAGTGTGGACGTTGGGCTTCGTTCACCGGTCCTTTGATTTTTTTTTCTTCTGTTTTTTCTTGCATGATTTTATAGCCGACATCAAGAGACCTGGGCTGTGGTTATCCAGTGTCCACACTGAAGGGACAACCAGTGTCCTCAGATTACGTGGGGAGGGGCAAAGGCCGACCCTGGGGACTGTCCTCCCAGCCCCCACCCCCTACCCCAGACACGCAGCGGCTCGGGTGAGCCGTGGTCTGCCTGGAGGTGGTTCTTTTCGATCGCTGAGTTCCCAGGCGCCGGGCTTCCCTCTCACGCCTGGGTTCTCCGGGGTGGTGTCCGGAGGGTCACCCGGCCGGGACCGCGCCTTCCCGTCTCCGCCTCACTGTCCCTCCACTTCTCGGGCGATTTCCTCGACTTTGTCTTCCAATTCTGCCGCTGAAGTTTTCATCTCTGCTGCTGTAATTTTAAGTTCCGAGAATTCTTTCTGTCCGCTCACTCACATGGATGTCTCATCTTCATGGGGATATGCGTGGCTTTTTTTAAAGTTTCTTCTTTCAAACTGTTGGCTTTAAAGGGTGGCAAACTACGGCTTGAGGCCTGTTTTTGCATGGCTCTCGAGCTAAGAATAATTTTCACATTTTTAAAGAGCTTAAAAAAAGAATAATAATTCTGGGCTTAGATGGATGTGGTCCACAGAGCCTAGAATATGTTCTTCCTGGCCCTGCACGGGAAGTGTGAGCTGGCACCCTGAGCCAGTGGGCGGCCGCCCGCCACCCACCCCACGCTGCTTTGCAGAGCCTTCGGCTTAGTTTTAAAGTCCTTCCTATCCATCCCACACCCTGAAGCTTCAGAGTCTTGTCAAACGTCAGGAGGGAAAACCACCAGGGCCCCTAGGGTACTGAGCATTTGTCCCCGTAGCCTGCGACGTGGCCCCGTCTCTCCCCAGCTCTGGATGAACCCCGGCCTCTCGGCCTCACAGAGCCTGCTCTCAGATGAGGCGTTTGCCCACAGAGGAAAAGCAACAGCGGAACAGCTCTGTAGTCCCCGCTCCGTGGGTCTGAGACCCCCCGGTCCCCGAGGCTTCAGGAGCTCTGTGGAGCCTTTAAACAGACTTTGCGTCTTGTTCTCAGCGCGAGGTGGGCTGACCCCAAGCCCAGCATCGCCAGCATCCCGGCTGCTCCTCCCCCGTCTTGGCCCATCTTCGCTCAGCTTCCAGGGGCCCCTGGTGCCAGCAACTCCTGAGCCTTCCGGTGGCTTCGTGGCCAACGGGGTCACTCCTCAGGAGTCGGCTCTCCCAGATCTGCCAAGGCAGTCGCCGCTCGCCCTCCACTTGCCACTTCTGAAGGTTTTCACCTCTGTATCTGTTTTCTCTGTCCTTACGGCGCAGGCCGTCGAAAAGCATCACTCTGCTTCAGGTTAGTGCTCTTTGGGGAGGAAACGAACCCAGTCCGTCCTAAATATCCCCACTGCCTGGATTTCCTCACGTCAATCCGCGTTTGACTTTTATAATGAAAAATAACTTAAAAAAAAAAAAACTGAATACAACATACAGTTCCTGACGCGTGAGAAATTCTGTGTCTGCTGAAGTCAGTGGCCCCCAGAGCCTGCACGGAGTCTTGGCTCCATGAGGCGCTGGCTGTGTGACCTCGGCTTGGCCATCGTGAAGCAGAGGCACAGCCGGGCCCCCCGCACAGACGTGCAGTGGCGAGTAAATGAGGGGCACATGCAAAGCCGTCTAGACTCGCAGCTGCTGCCTCCACCGCTGACAGTCATGGCGGACGCACACGTGAGACTTTCCAGGTTTCGATCCTTGGGTAGAGTGGTCGCTCCGTTTCTTAATACCAGACTGGAAGGTCCACTGTCCCCTCACGTCACACGGCACGGGCTACGCCGGAGTCAGCTTCGGGCTTTGGCTGGAGATGGCGAAGGAGCCGCACTGCCCGCCTGGTTCCAACACTCCCCTCTGCAGACGGCCCTGTACTCACTCGCTGTCATTCCCGGGTCACGTCCGGGGTCTGCGCCAGGCAGGCAGGGAGCACCGTGGCTCTGTGACGACTGTGTCGGGCAGCTGGGGCAGGGCGGGGGGGCGGTGAGTCAGGCTCCTGGTGCGGCTGTAATCGGTGGCCGCAGACACAGCAGAGCGACACAGACGCGCACTCGCGGTTCTGGGCTCGCACGTCCGGCCCGCGTCGCACTGGGCTGCAACCGGGGTATCAGCAGCTCCGCGGTCCTTCTGGAGGCTGCAGGGCAGGGCCCGGCTCCTTGCTCACCTGGTCGTCAGGATTCAGCTCCGTGCACGTGGAGGGCAGAAGTTCTCATTTCCACGCTGGCCTTCGGCTCAAGGCCATTCTCGGTTTCTGGAGGTCCTGGCCCAGGGCCTTTCCTCCACCCTCAGAGCCAGCGACAGTGGCCGAGTCCCTGCTCCCTCTGTCCTGTCTCTCTGACCCTCTCCTCTGCCTCCGTCGGCCACTCTGAAGGTCTCCTGTGCTGAGAGTGGCCCCCGGGGTAACCCAGGGCGATCCCTCCATCTCAGGCCCTTAACCCTCTGCCTCTGCAGACCCCCTACCCCAGCGAGGTCGCAGGGGTAGGTCAGGGACTGGGCACATTGTTGGGCCACTTCCCTGCCTATGAGCCGGGTCCATGGCCCCCGCCTGGCTTGCCGGCCGGCGACCCAAGAGTGACGACAGTGGCCCCCACCCCCACTGCCCGTTCTGCGTCCTCCTACCTGGATGAGCTGGGCGCGGGGCGTGGCCAGCAGGTTGAGGGTGCAGGAAAGCTTCCGGAAGAAGCGCTCTCCCGCGCCCCCGAAGCCGGCGCTCCTTGTCCAGTCCAGGAGCTGCTGCAGCCGGGTGCAGGCCTGAACGCCTCTGGGCCAGTGGAAGCAACTCAGAGATGGGCCTGGGGGGGCAGGGCAGGTGAGGCCGGGGCTGCCCACCCTCCCCCAGAGGGAGCCGAGCCCTGGCCAGCTGGTCCCCTGTGCCTATGCTCCCCCGACTCCAGGCCTCAGAGGACAGACATGAGACCTTCTGCTGGTTTCCAAGGCAACTAACCCGCTTCTGGGCTCCTCTCTGAGAGGAAGTAGGGGTGAAGACGGCAGGTAGGGGCTGTGACAGCCACCGAATGCCAAGTACAAAGGATCATGGTCCAGGCCTAAGCGGAGATTCTGCCCCATGGACCCCGCCCCAGCCCGGGAAGTCCACCTGGCGACACACATTCCGGGGGTTCGTCCCTGTGCTCCTGTCCCTGCCCCCAGCAGCCAGGCCCCGAGGCAGGACCCTGACCGTGCACAGCGTCCCCCAGGGGTGCGCCCGGCCGGGCCTCACCCTGGTCCAGCAGCTGGTTGAAGAGCAGAGTGCCGGAGAAGAAGAAGAGGTAGGCCAGCACCTGGGAGGCGATCTCGGGGTGCACCTGGAACTGCCGCAGGAGGTCCAGGGTGGCCTGGTAGACAGACACGACGCGGCGCAGCTCCTCGGGCAGCTGGGGGGCCGAGCACCAGCTCTCCCGGCGCTCCATCTGGAAAGGGGGGCCTTCCAGCAGGGCCGGGAGGCAGACGTACAGGGACTGGGGCGACAGGAAGCTGCGCTGTGGCTGACGAGCGTGCCGGGCCGGTCACCCTCCCGCCACACAGCCACAGCCGGGGCTGCCCCAGGACCCAGGGGCTGATGATCCTGGGAGGCATGCAGGTACCCCGAGGGTCAGAGGGACAGGAGGCTCGGCCCCTCCCGATTATCAGTTTTATTAAACGGTGGCGTGGCGGGTGGGCACCTTGAGGGGATCACCCACAATTGGAGGGGTCTCCTTAGAACAAAGGGTGACTGTCATATTTGGCCCCTGAATAGACAGGACAAGCACTCCCTAGTGACAGCCAAGTCGGCAGACACGTGCTCTGGGCCACCAGACACCATCCTGCAGGCCCTCAACATGCTCAGCCAGGGACACACAGAACCCCACTATCCGGGGGACCCCAGGGCACAGAAGGGGACATGCCGAGGCCAGGAGGCTATGGAGCCGCCAGGGGCATGGGCCTGGCTTGTGTCCAGGACTGACCGCTGCTCAGCTTGAGACTCCTGAGCCAGGGCAATGACTGACCGGCTCTGGGGCCGCGAGCTGCTGACCACCCGCTCAGCGTGCTGGGGCAGTGTGTCCAAGGGCAGAGCCACGGCCACCGCGGCCCAGCACCACCGCACGACCACACCACCTGCCACATGGTTTTCCCCAGAGCGGCCGCCCCCTGTCTCTCCCACCCAGCTGGCCCCCATGTCGGGCCTGGATGGCTCATGGGACAGAGTGACAGTGAGCCAGGAGAGAGAGACTGGAAGCCGGGGGTCAGGTGACGAGTGGGAAAAGCACGTCGCCCCTCCCAGTTCCCCGAGATGCCCCCCACCCCCGCCCCGCAGAGAGCGGGAGGACACGGCCGCCCCTCCCGGACCCCCCGCCCACGTGGGCTGCGGGCTCACCTTGGACACGTAGTACACGCATTGCTGGAAGGCGCACAGCACGGCCTCCTCCAGCACCGCCATGGCCTCCTCGCTGGCCGAGAGCGCGCAGGAGAACAGGGACTCCCTCGAGCCTGCGGGGCACAGCGGCACAGGTGCTACTGAGGGGGCAGCTGGCCTCGGTGCTCAGGAGCAGGAACCTTCCGGAACCGCAGCGACTTCGAACATCTGCGTGTGCTCGCCCAACGCTCCCATCTCAGGCCTGCGAGGCGAGGTGCTGCACAGGTCCCTCCACCGTCACTTAAAACCACCCGAAACACTTCGCCTGAGCGCCAGGCTCTGCGGGGGGCCTCGCGCTGAGCTGACGCCCACATGAGCCTCTCGGTCAGCGGCCGGCAGCCTTCCTCTCCCTCCAGCCCACACCAGATCCCGAGGCCCAGGATGGAGGCCGCCCGTCTGGGCACCTGAGGGACCCCCATAAGTCTACAGGTGCTGAGGCAGAGCCTCAAAGACTTAGAGGAGGATTTTAAGTGGGTAAAATAAAATGTCCCCCCTCTCCCACACACACACACCCCGTTCTGGATGAGCACGCGGACGAAAAGGCCGTCTGGGAAACGGAAACGCGACTCCTCCAGCTTTCAGACGTGACACGTGCTCTCAGGGTTCTTCCCGCAGACCCCTCCCGCTGAGGGTCTGCAGGCCGGAGCGCCGGCCCCGCGCCCCTCAGGCAGTGTCTTCTTCCTGAGCTCTCGAGCGCCCGCCCCACACGGGACACTGTCTCTGGGCCTCTCAGACCCTGCCGCGGCTTCCCCCGCTGGCCACGTGCTCCCAGCTCCCAGCACCGACCAGGCTACGCGACAGCCGGCCCCCGACCAAAAATAACTTCCTCCTAAGACTAGAGACAGCAGCTAAGGAAGCGGTGACCCCGTCACCCCAAGCAGCTTTTCCCATGAAAATCAGCCAGACGCCGCTCAGCCCATGCTCACTTGGCCTGGGCAAGGCCGGCCCAGAGGGGTCCCCAGACCTGCAGGCAACAGGAAGGCGTCAGCAGGACTCGCCAGTGGACGCTGTGCCTACAGGTCACAGTGCGGGGCAGCTGTCCCATCTGACTTTCTGCTGGAGCCAAAATAAATGGGACTCCCTGAGGACGTGCCCCACCCCGACGTGGCACAGAGGGACAGACAACATGAACTTGGAGGCAGCCCAGAGGCCCAGGTCCTCGCTGGCCAACGCCGAACCCACGAGAGCCCCCCACCCAAGTCCCACTGTGGCACCTGCGACGCTGGTCCTGGGTAGCTGAGGAGACCAGTGGGGTTTGGGGAGAGGCGTGGCAAGAGGCCAGGCGTGAGCACGGGATCCAGGAGCGCCAGGCTCGGGGCCGGGCGGGCCCACGTCACACGCGGGGCAAGCCGGATCGCGGGCTGCTCCAGATGCGGGCCTTGTGGACAGCGAGGGCAGTGGCCCATCCCGGGAGGTCTAACTGGACGCCTTTCACAGTACCCGCCCGAGGGGAGCTTGGGGTGGGGGCAGCAGGCCAGCAGTCCCGGGATGCCCCCCGGGATGCAGGAGGACCCAGCACTCCCCATCACACCCATGGGAGCCCAGATGCCACGGCGGGGAGCCTGGGAAAGTCCACTGTGAAGCACAGGGTGAGAAAGTGCAGGCAGCCAGGACTGACAGGAAAGCACACGGACCCCGCCATGTCCCGGGCCCCGCTGGACACCCACGGGGGCCCGGACCCCCAGCCCCATGCGCTCGGCCTGGCCAGCTGGCCCTCACTCCAACCCAACCCCACAGCCCAGCTCAGAGCAGCCGCCTGAGCACAGGCCTCGGGAACAGAGTGGGACAGCTGGCACCCCAGGCCGCGGCCCCCACCGGCGAGGTCCAGGACCCGTGCTGTTTATCCAGGCACAGCTGAGCACACAGAGATGCTGTGCTGTGTCTGGCAGCCCCAGCCTATGGGGAGCCCCGGCCGGCCCGTCCTGCCTGCCTGGCTTCCCTCCCGGCCCCCCGGCCCTGTGCACGTCCCGCTGCTGCAGCACCCCCAGAGGCAAGGCCGCGAGGCCACACCTGCACCGGACGCCCTGCAGCTTCTGGTACAGTCTGGGAACAGGCCACAGGCCCACAAACAGGGGGAAGGGACGGGATGTGAGTGGCTTTGTTTTTGCCACAACTCCTCAGGCAAAACCAAGCTCTCTGCGTGAGGCTGCGGCCTCAGCCCTAGGTGTCCAGCTGTCGTCGCATCGTGTCCCACGACGGACCGTCCTGTATTCTGTCTCGGCTTCGTCCCAGGGCCCACCACGCCTCCCCAGGCTCCACACTATCTTCGTCAGACACACACAGCAGCTGAAACCCCACGTGGACCTCAGGGCGCAGCCAAACGCCACCTTCCTCGTGAAGCCCTCCCAGACTACCCCGGCCAGAGTCACCCTCTCGCTTGGTGTTCTCAGCGCTTTACACGGATGCTAAGACGCACATCATCGCCGAAATCGGCATGCAGCACACCGCTGTGCCGCGCTCACTGGCGACGTGCCTCGCTGTGGCTCAGGGCCACTGCAGTCCCTGCGCTGGTGCTCGACTGAGTGACCTGTGTCCCCCTGGGAGGATGGCACTTGAAATGACAGGGACAGAGTGCCAACGCGCCGTGGACAACAGGGGCCAGGATAGCCTGTCGGTGACACTGCCCCCTCAGAGAAAGCCCCCAACACAAACCCATCCCTGTTCCAAAGGCCAGCTCTGCCTGCGACAGCTCGTCGACACCACAGGGACCATGCTCCCCGGGCCCGGGAGTGCGCAGCAGGTGCACGACACGAGCCATACCTGTGACGTCCAGCTCCTCCTCCAAGCTCTGCATGTACAGCGGGCACTGCTGCTGGATGAAGTACAGGAGCTCGATGGCATTGGACATCCAGAAGAGAATGTGCTGCAGGTCCGGGACCAGGCCAGCCAGGGAAGCGCTGGCCGAGGAGGCGGGCTCCGGGCTGCCACGACAGAAAGACCGCGAGTCACACTGGGCCCAGCGCTCTGCACGAGGACGTTGGTTCAACGTGACGCCAGCAAAAACGACGACGTGCCGGCCTGCCGAGGCGAGGCTGGGAAATCAGAGGTCGGCACACAACCCGTCGGGCACCGGACGGCCAGAGGCTCATCCACGAACCCCGGCAGGACCACCAGGGGCCACCGCCGGTGGTGAGGGACTCTGGTGACACATCATCCCCTATCTTCTCTTTTGGAATTAGCCCTTAAAGTCGCTGTGAATGTCGGCGTGCGTGCGTGTGTGTGTGTGTGTGTGTGTGTGTGCGTGTGCGTGTGTGCGCGCGCGCGTGTGTGCATGTGCATGGGGCGGCGGGGTCTGCTATCCTTCCTGGTGTGCCTCGAGTGGGGCAGGGGTCGTGGGTGTCGGAGTGGCCGGAGTCCTGGAGAATCAGGCCCACCAGGAAAGCTACCAGGCGCGTTGGTGGCGGGGCTTGTAAGAAAGGGCCAGGAGGGCCGGGGCCTGCCCTTCCTCCAGCCTGCCCCGCCTCCCGCAGCGGTTCTGTGGTTCCCTCTGCCATCAGTCACTTCCCCTTTGTCCCCAGTGTGACCTCCCTGGCGAGGGGAGGCACTGGCCTCAGGCCGGCTCCCCGTTCTCGCTGCTAAGTAGGCCTGTGGCCTCACGGCCTGGCCCACCCGCTTATCTCCCAGAGCTCAAAATCCAGCCCCTTTTCGTCCCCCCTCCACACCCATCTGAATGACGCACATATGTGCGCACAGGCATGAAGAGTCTGTGTCATTACTAAAGAGTTAATCTGCTCTTCAGAGCCTAATTCCACTTTGTGTTCACTATGTACTGTCCTTCTCGGTTTTCACCCAGAACTCAAGGCACAGAAAGGCCTCTGCTGGAACCAGACCACCAGTATCACTAACTGGCGTTTCGGTGCCAGCCCAGCGAGGTCAACTCTGAGTGCACGCCACCCGCCAGCCCCGGCCGCACGCCGCGGGGCACCGACAAGGCACAGCAGGACTGTCCTGCCCCCTCGGAGAGCACCGCGTGGGGACAGCCGCTTCATAGATCTGATAGCAAAGGCACAGGCAACAAAGCAAAACCGACAGGTAGGACCACATCCAACCGGAAGCCGCTGCCAGCAAAGGCAACGCGGAGTGGGGAGGGCCTCTGGAATGAGAGAGATGCAAATCGCGTGTCAGATGACGGGTCAACTTCCAAAATATAAAGGAACTCCTACACCTCGAAAGCGACAAAACTAATAACCCCATTAGAAAACGGGTAGACATGTCTCCAAAGAGAACACACACACGGCCACCAAGGATGTGAAAAAGCGCTCTGCACACTCATCAGCAAACCAAAACCACAACGAGACGCCACCGCACACCCGTCAGCATCACTGTAATCCAACGGACAAGAAACAGCACACGTGGGCGAGGACGCGGAGAAGAGGGAGCCCTCGCACTCGGCTGCTGGGGATGGCGCAGCCGCTGTGGGGAACAGCATGGAGGGTCCTCAAAAATACCCAGCATACTCTTCTGGGTATTTGTTCAAAAGAACCGGATCAGGATCTCTGAGATACCAGCGCCCCACGCCCAGGGCGGCGCCGCCGACGGCCACCACGTGCGGGATCAAACCCGTAGTCCTTCGACAGGCAAGCGGATGAACGGCATCCAGCATCCGATGCCACGGAAGGCGGTTCGGCCTTAAATGAAGAAGGAAACCCCGCAACGCTCAACGACATGGTGAACCCTGGACATGGGACACTGAGTGAAGTAAGCCAGTCACAGGGGACAAATGCTGCGTGGTCCCACTTAGGCAAGACATCCGAGACAGGCGGCTCCTGGAACCAGAGGGAACGGTGGTGGCCAGGGGCTGGGCTGGGGGAGGGAGGAGAGGGGAAGTCGCTAATTGAGGAGCGAAACGTCTCAGTCACGCCAGCTCGTGAGTCCCAGAGGACTGCTGGGCAACGCCGCCCACAGTCAGCGGAGCTACGCTGTGCGCTTAAAAGTGCATTAAGAAAAAGGGCAGTTGTCACGTTACGCGTTCTCACCACAGTAAAATAAAAATAAACTGGATCAAAGCAACGTTCCGATGTAAAAAAATTAAATCCACTTGGAAGCATATAGCGGAGAAACTACTACTAAAAACAACATCAAATGCATTTTGTTATTAAAAATGAAATAAAAATCAAAAAACTACCAAAACAACTCATGAATCAAGAAAGAAACTAAAATTGAAATCATACAAGGGTAAGGAAATCATAAAGAAGTTAATAAAATAGAAAGCAGAGAAAAAGTAACCGGAAACAACAAAATGAGTTCTTTTAGACAGAAAATACCAGACGAATGCCTGGGAAGATAAATCGAAGGAGGGAGAGAAGAGAAAAGGTATACAGGGCCGTACTGCAAATATCCTGAGATTAAGAAAGTCATAAGAAAACAGAATGAACGATTTTATCCCAGTGACTCTGAAAATACATGCAATAGATGATTCGTAGGAAAGTAAAAACGACCGAAATCAACGCAAATGGAAAACCAGATAAACCAATGATCACGAAAGGAACGGAATCAGCACAGGGAGGTCTCCGCCCCGGCGGGCAGCACAGGAGTTGGCGGCCCAGTTCCACGAACCTGAGGCCCAGCGTGCTCATCCCCCGGCCAAGTGGCTCATGGGTCTGAAAACAGGCACAGCCCCCCGATTCGTGTCCTGTGAGCCTTGTCATTAGAATCACACACGGACAATACAAAAAAAAATTCACAGACCAACGAATTCCGACAGGAAAACCCTGATTAGAATGTCAACAAAGTGCAGCTTGCGATGCTGAAAAAATCTATAGTCAGGAAGGGTTTAATCCTGGGAATTCGATCGGGGTTCAGAAAGCCTCCTGACGCAGCGCCCACGTCCACAGACCCACGGAGAAAACGCGTGATGGCCGCCACCGATGCAGAGAAGCATCGAGTAACATTCAGCCATTCGCAACCCGAAAAGGAGCACATGACACCGAGACCTGTGTAAACGGGGCAAAATGGTAATACGATTCAATTCAAGTGTGGGTTCGTGGGTAATTGATATATTCTGTACTCTTCTGCATTTGGGAAGTGATTTATAACACTTAAAAAAAGAGAGCGAGCCAGCGAGCATTCCCTGGGGGCGAACACAGGGCTGTTCTCAGGCCCTGAC
>NW_006431919.1:20930158-20940188 GCF_000325575.1 Pteropus alecto | reverse complement strand
CGGTGTGCACGCGAGGGGTCGAGGGGTCACGGGCACCACGTCTCCCCGTCGAGGCCACAGTGCTCGTCCCCGTGGCGCGTATGGGGACAGCGCCGTCCGTGAGCACCCACATCGGGGTCGCGCATTCCCCTGGGGAAGGCGTGGCTTCCGGCGTGATGAGGGGAGTGGGGGAGGGGCGGCCCGTTCACTCTACAGCCAGCACCCTAGAAATCGCCCAAACGCCACTTCCCAGGGTGGTGGTTGAAGAAATAGAGAGGACGGCTACTCTGAGACAGAAGGACAGACAGAAGGACAGACAACTTGATGGAAGCACAGAGCTGACCCCGAGTCCTGGCCCCACAGGAAGTGCCGGTCCACCCGGGGAGTGGGGGAGGGGCGGCCCGTTCACTCTACAGCCAGCACCCTAGAAATCGCCCAAACGCAGCTTCCCAGGGTGGTGGTTGAAGAAATAGAGAGGACGGCTACTCTGAGACAGAAGGACAGACAGAAGGACAGACAACTTGATGGAAGCACAGAGCTGACCCCGAGTCCTGGCCCCACAGGAATTGCGGGTCTACCCGGGACTAGCCGCCTAAGGGGCGGGGACAAGGACAGAATACTTACAGGTGCGCCTGGTTCTCCGCTAGGTCTTTGGTTTTCTCCTACAATTACAAAGGAAAAAAAAACATACATGAGAAAAACAAGATCATGGGATACATTCAGTGACGCCACCACCAAATGGCGCAACGCCATCCCTATAAAAACGCAGCAGGGCTGTCCCAGACCAGCTGTGCCCTGCCGACGAGTTCCTCTGAGTTACACTGGGAAGAACACACGTCCCTGTGACGGGACATCTCCCCACCGCGCTGCCGAATGGGACCTACGTGTTTCCCACAACAGAAGCATTTCAGGGCCATCTGCTGACGTAGCAACTGCCATGGAGAAAAAGACAGGCTGGGTGTTCTGTGAACACCAGAATGAAGACGCCACCGACACCCTGGTTGTGAGGCTTCGCATCTGCCACACGGTCAAGCGTCGGCAGTGATGGCAAGCAGATGGGTACGTGCCGAGCATCCACACGCGCATTTAAACAGGCCGCGGGGACATGGGCCCGGACCACGTCGCCAGGGAGGGTGCTGGCATGCAGCGGGTGGAGGCCGGGGTGCTGCTCAGCGGCCTGCAGCACACAGGGTGGCCCCACGGCCAGGGTTCCACCCGCGTGTGCTTGGAGCCACTGTCTGGGGACCCAGTCGGGGAGGGGAGCTTCTCTGTGAACAAAAGCCGACCGGCCCTGCGCCCCCACCACTGAGTTGACAAGGGCTCTGCAGTGGGGTGGCTGTCGGCAGGGGCTCAACCTGCTCCCCTCAGGAAGCATGGGATGCCCAGGCTGAATGGGGGCTCGGGGCTCCAAGTGGCTTGTTCCCAGGCACGTGGCTGAGCCTCGGGGAGGACGCAGACCACAGCTTATGAGCCAAGGCCGCATGCCCCAGGCTGGGCAGGTTGGACAGGCAGAGAAGGCTGACCCGGCCACAGGAGGCCTCGGCCCTCCACCCCGCAGCCAGCACCTCCCCCAGCCCCGGCACGGGCCAGCTCCGCCCTGGGACTGACCCGCACTCTCTCGCGGATCATCTTGGCAATCTTGAGCAGGAGCTGCCCGAAGGAGCCTGGCTGGAGGCGGGTGGCCGAGTGCTGGATGCAGAGGCAGAGGAGGAAGGCGGGGGTCAGCGTGTGGTCGTCGCCGGCCGGTTCGACCAGCGTCAGGATGCGCTGCAGCAGCGCGTCCTCCATGTCGGGCTCAAACTCCAGGTGCGGCGGCCCGGGCAGGGGCAGGCCGGCCGGCGGGGGGGCCGAGGTGCCGGGGGCCTGCAGCAGGGCCCCGCACATCCTGCAGCTCTGTGGTGCCGCCCGGAGGCGGGCCAGGGCCTGGGTGGGCAGTGGCCGGGCCTGCGCGGGGTCCTTGAACAGCAGCAGGTAGTAGAGGCCCAGGGACAGCAGGTCGCCATGGCACAGCACCACGGTCCGGCCCCCCACCTCCGAGAAGTTGACCGCCACGGGCGCCCCAGGGATGGGCTCCAGGACCAGCCGGCCCGCTGCTTGCTCTCGGCCCGCGGGCTGGTGCCGGCGGAGGGTGCAGTGCAGGGGCAGGATGTCGGGGGCCGAGAGGCTGATGCTGGGCTTGCTGGAGGGCGTCCTCTGGCCCACTGTGTGCCGCTCCCGGTTGAGCACGTACACCAGGCTGTCCTGAAACGCAGACACCGGACCTCAGGGACAGGACACAGCCGGGCACAAGGCAGTGTCCCTGTCCATGGTACCTAGCGAGTGGCAGGGCCGCTGTCTGCAGCTCTCACTGTCCCGGGCCACCCCCTTCCTAACTGGCCGCTTGCCCCCAGCCTGCTCCACACTGAGCGTCCACTCTGTCCTGGGGGGAGCTTTCCCAGAGCAGCCTCGGTGGCCCCCAGAGAACAAGGACTCCAGCTTTGAGGGACGAGGGCCCAGACGAGGGCCGACCCAGATGCGGACAGGCTGAGCTCCCCAGGTGACCCCAACAAGCGTGGGAGGCGCCCCCTTTGCAGCTCCAGTTCGGCCAGGGAAGGTGCCTCCTCGCACCCAGGCACCATCAGCCCAGCGTCACAAAGTGTGCGTGGAAGGCGGAGTGGGCGGGGCTCGGTGAGGGCAGGAGGGGACATGAGAGCAGAGGGAGAGGGACGTCTCTGGGGCAGCCATGGTGTGCCGTCGCTAAGGGCCAGACCCTTCCAGCCAAGACACTTCCAACCGGAGTGGTGACAAGGGCTGGCTCTGGGGGCCGGGGACAGGCGGCTTCTCTGGGCCCCTCGAAACAGCCCTGCAGCACGTCGAGGCTGCTCAGCCCACGCACCGGGCTGCTGAGCCTCTCGCCAGGCACTAGCCACATCTGGAGGAGACCGCAGGCCTGTGTCCTGGCCACCTGCCCGTGCCCTCCCCAAAGCCAGGGTAGCAGGTGGCCTGAGACAGCCTGGAAGGCGGCAGACATTCCTGTGACGGCACCTGGCATCACGCTGGGGTCAGTAAGGGAGGAGCTGGGCATCCCCTCGCAGGGCCCCCTCCCTAGCCTGGACAGAGAATGCTCTGGAAGCAGAGGACAGGTGACGGGGGAGCCCCCGCCCTTCCCCAGCGTTTAGAACAGGCCTGGCCTGGCCCCTGCCTGCCCCGTTTCCACAGCCCCATCATCGGCGGAGCGACTGCGGCCACATGGGCCCAGGGCTCACGTGCTGCTGGCTGTAGCCCTGCAGGAGGAGCAGGTGCGGTGACTCGTAGAGGGAGTAGCGCATGGTGTCCTGGCCGGGCTCCTCGGGGCCCTGGGTGGCGGCGGGGCTCAGGCTGGTCTCGCTGACCGTGCGGCGCAGCCGGGGTGGTGGGGGGCTATGGGAGGCCCCCAAGGCCAGGGCTGGGGTCCCCTTGGCGCGGCTCCGCTGCAGCCTCCGGGCTTGGGCGTTTATCCCTGGAACAGAAGCCGAGCAGGGCAAGCGGTCAGAGCCACCTCCAGGCCCCTCTGGATCCCGAGCTCGGGAACCACCTCTGACCCTGGCCGCTGGGCTGCGGGCCTGTCTGGAGGCCGCGGGACTCTGCCCGCTGACCACGCCCTCCCACCAGAGAGCCGGGCAGCCCAGCCGGCCGGCCGTGTCCTGAGGCGCGTGCAGGAGCTCCACACACACCCAGCCCGCCCTGACCAGCCACCCCACGGCACCCCCTCAGAGCACCAAACCCACTGCAGCACCAGCTCCTGTCGGGCCCCATGGGGGTCCCGTGTGGCACCACACCGCCCCAAGCCCTGCCTATCACCCTGTCCCATCCCGTCCCGCCAGTCCCCCTATGCCTGCATGTGTGTGCTGATCGCTGAGGTGGGAACCACTCATCATCCCCCCCCCCCATTTTATAAGGAGGAAACGGTCAACTTGCCCACGGCACCCAGCCAGCTGAGCCAGCTGGTCGCCTAGGACAGCACGGCTGCTCCATCCCCAGGCTACTCCAACACCACCAGGTCAGAGCACGCGCACATATGCACACACGCGTGCACACACAAACCCATGCACACGCGTGCACACGCATGCACATACGTGTGGACACAAACGCACCCCACGAAGAACAGTCTTGTACATCCAGGAAGCGCCCTTTTTAAATGAACACCGCCAGAGACCAGAGAGGCAGCACGGAGCCCACGCACGCCAGCCCCCGAAACCTGTTCCTGCCGACCCCAGCGCCTTCTTCCTGAGCCCCCCCATCCGGCCTCATCTGCAGCGTCCCTTCCTACAGCCACTCCAGACAAAGCCAGACAAAGCCAGAGGAAGTGCAGCGGGCGAGCTGGGGCCAAAGGCGCTGCCTTACCGAGAGAGCGCGGCCAGCGAGCAGCAGCCGACTCAGAAGGAAGCCCGCTCCTCTGCAGCCCACAGGGGGCCGGCTGCAGGAGGAGGCTGCCGCACCGCGGAGCGGTGTGCGTGCCACTGCTCCCTGCCCACTGCAGAGCCCGGCCAGCCACGGGAGGAGGGGGGCACCAGGTCATTATAATGTGTGTCCAAGGTCACCAACCACTGAATTTGGCCAGCCGCCTAATGTGGCCTCCCTCCACTGGCCTACAAGATCAGCCACACCCGCCAGCTCCTTGCACAACATCCCTCTCCTCTGGCACTTCGCTCATCTCCCTGGTCCTAACTCTGGCTGCACTCTAGGCTTCAGCATCTGGGATCTGGTCTCCCTTGTGACCATCATCGTGGCAAAAAAATTTCTCCTAAAAATGCCCTCGAGTGTAACTATTCTAAGTTACTCCTTCACAGGCAATGACAATGACTATCTGTAATGCATTCAGTCATTCTCATGTAATTTGAGAAACACCAAGCTATGTTCAGTGGTACTTGACTGCCTGGCTGGACCCTTCCTCTGTGAGTGGGGCAGGGGGAGCAGGGGGCAGGTGGCAAGCTGGGGGACAGGGCATAGGGGGCAGGAGGGCGGGGGGTCAGGCCCTCTCCCATCTCCAGCCTCTTAAGAATGGCAGACCCCGGGGCTTGTGGCATCAGTGCACAAACTTGGGGCCCCACCTGAAAGAAGAAAGTTTTAAAAGCCAGTCCTAAGTGGCGTTCCAGCACCCAAGTGTTTCCTCCATCTGGGAAGCGCTACAGGAGGGGCTGCGCCTCGGATCCACCTTCCGGAGATCCTGAGGCTCCTGGGCCACTGCAGAACCTGGGATGGTCCCCTTTCCTCTCAGATTCCCAGGGGCCCAGAGGCCAGACAAGGCTGGAGAGACTAAAGCCGGCCGGTGTCCCCTGGAGCTGCAGCCCCACGTGGGAGCCCACAGCACTGGACCCCACTCCTCCAGCCGGAATCCCGCACCCCCACGGAGGACCCCTCCAGGGGCCCAGGGCCCAGTCCTCTAGGTCAAGGGTCCCCAGCCCCTGGACCGTGGACAGGTATCGTCCCATGGCCTGTTAGGAATGGGGCCGCACAGCAGGAGGTGAGCGGCTGGTGAGTGAGCGAAGCTTCATCTGTATCTGCAGCCGCTCCCAGCGCCAGCATCGCCACCTCAGCTCCACCTCAGGTCCTCAGGCATTTGATGCTCATAGAAGCCCCGGTCCCTGGTGCTGGTGCCACAGAGGCTGGGGACCGCTGCTCTGAGCTGCTGTCTGAAGCAGTGCTTCTCCCCGCTGCCGTGCGCAGAGCCACCTTGGTCTGGCTCCCCGGTCTCCTTAATGGGTCCGTGCAGTGTTGAAGGGCCAGGCCTGGGGGGCTGTGGCTCAGGGCTGCCCGGGGGAAGGCGGCAGCAGCTCACGTCCACAGCCGCTGGACCTCCAGCGCCAGCACCGCCAGCGTGCACAGCCATCTGCGCCGTGAGCCAACACGAGCCCACGCACACCGTAGGCTGCACGGCCAGGCGGACCCTCACACATGCACGCACACCTGCGTAAGGCGGCCTGCGAGAGGCCACATGACCCTCCATGGGGGCCATTCACTCACGGGATGAAGCCCTGCAGAGGGAAAAGCCGGGTGTGTCCCCAGCGGTGGGTGCACAGGCCAGCTGGGCAGGCGCAGAAGTGGCACAGAAGACACCACTGTGCAGGGCTCATGGTCTGTTGTCTGTGCACGTCAGGCTGGTTTGTAAGGGGGCAGACAGGTGCGCAGCGGATCCGAGGGGTGGCTCTCCGTCCCACAGGCGGCAGGGCGTGCCTCTCGGTGTATACAGTGCACTGTGGCCGGCTGAGTCCGTGTGACGTCATATCCCGCACATAACAGGGTGTGTTTTATATGTAACTTTATTTATATAATGTTTCACTTATTTTGTTTTTTAAAAACTCTAAATATGATCAAAGTTTATGTCAACCCAGCTGTCAGTTACATCATTCTTTATACTTTTATTTTAAAAACCTTTTCTTAAAGTAAAAAGCATGAACATTTTGAAGGCCTCTCCCCTGCGTATGAACACGTGGTGTCCTGGCAGCAGGTGGGAGGCCTGAGTGTGGGCCCCGCCTGCTAGCGCGGGAGAGGAAGCCCAGCACCGCGTCCCCAGCGAGTCACCTGAGGGCCTGTGTCTTCCAGGGTGCTCGTGACGACAGCCTCAGTCCCCCACAGTCCCCCTGCTGGCCTCTGATGTGATTTCAGTAGGAGAGGGACAGGAGTGAAGAGCTGTAAACCAAGGAGCCCACCCCGGACGACTTCGCGAGTTCTCGGCCTCTCCAGATGACGAAAGACGCCAAGTCAGACGCGGCTGCCGAAAGTGACACAGATGGAAAAGGCTGAGTGTCCTGTTCAACCCCTTCCTGAAACCCCAGGAAGGTTGAAAGGCCATGTGCCCGGCCACAAAAGACCCTGTCCAGAGACGAAGCGTGTCCTTGTAGGTTTTCCTAAACAATCCAGAGAGGCCCAGCAGAAGCTGGAAAGCAGCGCCCCGCAGAGGCCCAGCGGAAGCCAGGGCACAGCGGGGCTGTCTCGGACACCTCTGTGGAGGTGGCCCTGTCCCACGGAGGCATGCCCCTGAATCCACGTACGGTCACAAGGTTCTGGAGAAAATCGGATCAGCAGAAACGGTGCCAGCTGAGACAGGAAGGTCTGACCGAGTACAAGATGACAGGCCCTCTCAACAGGAAGCAGCTGAGAGAGCTTCACCTGCAGACACCTGGGGCCTACAGCCGAGGAAGGAGGCTGAGGCCGCCGGTGCCGCCGGGAGGGTGCTCCCAGGGCCTGGAACTTGACCCAGGAGCTCCGGCTGGGTGCGCCAGCTGCAGTTCGAAGCAGCCTTGTGCCAGTGACTCGTCGCTGTCCATTTCCCCTTCCGCCCAGAAGGCCTGTGACCGCTGTCTGTGCCTGCCCGCCGCTGCGTGCTGGGGGCTGGGCAGAAGCCTTGTCCCCGGGGCCACGGGTCTGCAGGTGGACAGGACCGCGCCCCTGCACCTAACGGATTACACCCAGGGGCCCTCCACACCTACCTCAGATCATTTAGCCGACGTGATTTTGGACTCAAACTGATGCTGGAATGTGGTGCGGCTCTGGGAACCTGGAGGTGGGTGAGCGCATTTTGCGTGTGGGTGCAGAGGTGCTCCCTGGGCCGAGGCGACGGTGGTAGCCGGAACACTAAGACGACCCCTGTCACCTCCCGGGGTGTGGCGGGCCCTGTGAGTGTGTGAGCCACCACTGTGATCACGTGCTATAATGCGGACAGAGGATTTTGCAGGTGGGATTAATTTCACTCATCAGTTCACTTCGGGTTCATGGTTTCCCGGTGGGCTCACCTGAACACGGAGCCTTTAAAAGCAGAGATTCACAGCACAAGGAGAGGGTGATGCCACACTGCCGCCTGAAGGTGCAGGGACAGCCACGGGGACAGGAACCTGAGTCCTGTGACCACGGGACTGAGTTCCACCCACAGTAAGAGGGAGCTTGGAGCTGGATCCTTCCCGGTGCCCCCTGACGACCTCGGCCTGGCTGACATCTTGGTTTCAGCCTCATGAGACCCTGAGACCCCGGCCGCACCACGCCGGACTTCTGACCCTCGGATCCATGAGCTCAGAGGTGAGTGTGGTTTCAAGGTGCTGCTTCTGTGCTAACTCGTCATGTCACTGGAGACGTGACACAGGCGCGTGTTCGCTGGTCATCACCGTCTCAGGAGGACCTGGCACGGGTGAGCGGCGACCGGGAGCCGCAGAATCAGAGTCCGTAGATCAGAGTCCGTAGATCAGAGTCCGTAGATCAGAGTCCGTGTCGTAAGAGCTCGTGTGTGTGAGTTAAGCATCAGCGTTTGTTTGCGTGGAGAGGTGTCCGTCCCTGAATCCAGCGGTGGAGTCAGGACCAGTCAGTTGACTCTGGACACGGTAAACGCCCCCATGAAAACGACGGCACAGACGACAGAGAGGGAACTGCCCGGCCGAAGTTGAGACACGGTAAGACCCCGGAGGCAGCGGTACTTCGAGCACTTTTGCCCTGAAAATGTTTGCCAGTCGCAGGGGAAAATAGCGGCGTTGACAGAAATCAGAGGCCTGGGCTCGCCCACCCTGCAGAGGCTAAAGGAGACACAAACGCAGGGACGACAGTGACCCAGACACAAGCCGCCCCGCCCCGGGGGCAGCGGGAACAGTGGCCTCCGCACCAACCCCGATGGGGGCGGGGAGAAGGAACCAAGCTAGGGCTACAATTACTCAGCCTGGGGGTCCCAGAGACCTCAAGTAGCAGTGTCACTAAAGGCCTCGACCTTTGCAAAGGCAGCTGGCAGGACGCACACACAGTTCAAGTTGACTGAGCACCCGCAAGGCACACAGCTCCGAGCCAGAGCCGGCAGGCGCGGACCGGCCCGGTCCACGACGCTGGGATGGCCAGAAATAACAGCGGTGCTGATCTGGGGTCATAATTCCCACGTATGTATTTACGTTTTTTCATTTTGCAACTTTTTCATACTTTAATGAAATGGTACCACGCGGTATGAATCTTTATCCATCTTGCTTCGTTTCACTCGGCATCGCGTTAGTGGAATACGCGCATTTGCTGAGTTTCTCCAGCACATTCCTTTTCATTGCTGTATAGTATTCCATTGCGATTTATTAAAATTATCCGTTTTTCCTGAGGGTCGATGAGGGAGTCAGTCTCTAAGAAGGCCCCTAACAGCCACACCTCCTGCTAGTCAAGCCCTTCCGGAGTCTCCTGCCATACCGAATGGAGCCTGTTTAACCGTGGAAAGGGCAGTGTGTGACTCCCATGGCTAGCTCACCAAAGACACTGTGGCTCGTGCCCTGCTCTCTCGGGGTCACGTGCTCTGGGGTAAGTCAGCCACCACACTGCGAGGACACTTGATCAGCCCTGAGGAGAGGAGCTGAGGCCTCCTGCCAACAGTCAGCATCACCTTGCCAGCCGACATTCCAGGGGTTCAGTCATGCTGGCACCCCAGAGCTCCGTCCAACCTGGCCATGCTGTGTTTCGTATACATTCCCGGTTTGGTTTTCATATGTACATTCGTGAGTGAGTCTGGCTGATGATTTTTATTGTATTTCCCATCTCTGGTTTTGGTATGAAGGTTATATTTGCTTTATAAAAGGCTTCTTTTGTTCTCTTGTCTGGAATAGTCCGATGTATCATACTGGAATAATCTTAATCTTAAATATTAGAAAGAATTGGCCTGTACAACCTCCTGGGTCGTACGTTTTTGTGGTTTTGCTTTGGTTTTGGTGGGTACAGTTTCAGACTACACGTGCAATTTCTTTCAAGGTTCTAAGTCTACTCAGGTTTTCCATTCTTGAGCGAGTTTTGGTAGGTTCTCCTTTTCTAGGAAATCGTCCATTTCATTTAAGTTTTCAAATGTGCTGGCACCAAGCTATCTATAAGATCCTTTAAAAAATCTCAACTGTCTTTGCAGCTTTATACGCTTTTAAACTCCTAAGACTGACTACGTATGTACCGCCTTTCTATTCTCTCGTCAATCTTTCCAGTTTTGACTATTTCATTAATCTCTTCAAAAAGCCTGCCCTTCACTACTGATCATCTCGGCTGCATGTTTCTTTTCTAGTTTACTTTCTGCTCTGCATTACTTCCTTTCTTCTCTCAT
>NW_006431919.1:20911574-20930049 GCF_000325575.1 Pteropus alecto | reverse complement strand
TTTTTTATCTAATTATGTAGGCAGGTAGCTCATCAATTTCCATCCTTCATTATTTCCTAGTAATGCATTTAAAACTATGACCCTCCCTCTAACAGCCAATACCAAAGTGATATCTCGGAGACCTCCTTATCAGTTAGGAATCCCATTTGGCCAGATACCGCTTATGAACACAAGGCAGTGTACTGCACTCTGAACGGCCCTGTGACATCAAAGACAATACACTGCCTTGTGGTCATAGGTGGTATCTGGCCAAATTGGATTCCTAGCTGATAAGGAGGTGATAAGGAGGTCTCCAAGATACCACTTTTGGCTTTTTTAAATTATATTTCACGCCTAGGAAGCTTCTGGAACTCAGACTAAGGGTAAAATAAACACCATTTCATCCGCCACCCAACCTGAAAAAAGTGGGGTGTGCCCGGTCCCGCCGAGCCTCCCAGCTGCACCTCCCTGCCTTCGCGCCACCTCGCATGCCACCGGGGGAACTGCTGTTCTGGATGCTGTTTCATGTTCCTTTTTCATTTTTCAGTTACACCTCTCATTTTTGTAATGCTAAATTACACGGCCCTATTTTGCTTGTTTTTAAACCCTATATAAATTATATCACACTGTGTGGTTTTCTGCAATTTTCTGAGCTGAATCTACATGGATGCACGTAGCTACGGTCCATCCGATCTCATGGCTCTGTTATTCACTGCGTGATACACCGCCGTCTCCCCATCCCCCACGTGTGGGCTTGCGGGTTATTTCGAGCTTTAGGCTATTACAGAACCGCGCTACAAATGCCCCTGTGCTCACCTCCCAGTGACGCACGGAACGGTCTCTCCCCGACTTTTCTGACACCATGACATCTGTAGAGAATTATGATACTGACATGGTACGCTGCAGGTAAACTAGAGGGTGTGCAGAGTTCTGGTCACAGCTGCAGAGGTGACCCACAGACCCTGGCCACCCCGAGGGATAAAGGGACCAGTGAGGGGAAGCACATCGGTGCCCACGGTAGGGCATTGCACACCTGCAAGCAGAATAAACGAACACAGGGTGTGGGCATGTCGTCAGTACTAGGTGAGCCCAAACTGTCTCTCGAAGGGATCAAAACAGTTTGCACTCTGAACGGCCCTGTGTTAGTGTTCTCACTGCTGCTCATCCTCCCAAATCTGATTGTTACTTTATTTTTGTTTAAAAAAAAAAAAAAATCTGTGGTCTTGATTCATAGTTTCCTTACTACTGACGAGGCTGAGCATCTTTTCCTGTTCATTGTCCCTTCCTAGCTCCTCTGCTGTGAAACGCTCGTCTTTGGGGCATTGTTATTGGGCGTTCAATCTTTTTAAACATACATTTTTTGGCAACTTTACTACAGTCTAGATGGTAATCATACCAGGTTGATGCATTCTGACATCTTCTGCCCACTTGTGACTGTTTTTCATTTTCATTTTTTACTGCTCATTATTTGATACAATTAAGAGGTTCTATCCATCAATCTCTCTACAGTTTGGGCTTTTCTGTCTTCTTCAGGAAATTCTTCCCTATGCTGTTCGTTATGGATTTCTCTCTTACTGTTCCACAGTCAGAGAATGCTCTATGACTCTAGCACTTTCAAAGATGTCTTACTGTCTGATCTAGTATTTTTTTTGTACATGGCCAATGCTTATTTAAGACTAATATGCATTTTTGCATTTTCCAGTTGTTGGCTGGAGGGCTCTACAATAAATGTCCACTAGATCAGGGATGACAAACAGCAGCTGGGAGGGACGCATGACAAACCCGGCCCTGGCCATCTGTTTCCGTATTGTTGGGGCTGCTTTCACTCCAGAAGGCACTTTAGTCGAGATGGAGACACTACAGCCTCACAGAGCAGGAAGTATTCACTATCTGGCCCTTCACAGAAAGTTTGCCAACCACTGCCAACCATTTCCCTTCTGATTTGTCTTTTTGCTATCATTAACGAAAGAGCTGTTTTAAAATCTTCTATGACATTGACATTTTGGGCAATTCTGTCCATCTTTTCTTCATTATTTTATATTGAGGCTAACTAGGAGCAAACCGTTTCAAATTGTTCCATTTTCCTGGTGCGTTATTTCTTCTGTCGTTAATGCAACGGTCCTTTAGTCCCTGGTAATTATTTTTGCTTTGAAATCTGTTTGGATGATAGTTATGTAACAGTTTCTTTTCATTTGCATATCTTTTTTCCATTCTTTTATGTCTTACGTTTTGGGTGTGTCTCTCATAAATAAAATAGCATACAGCTGGACTGGACTTAGTTTTTCCATGGACTCAGACAATCTCCTTTAGTGAGGAAGTTTGGTCCATTTATTACAGTGACAGATATGTTTGGTTTCGTTTCCACCATCTCAGACTGTGTTTTCTTTTTTACACTATTTTTTCTATACTCCCCCATCTTCTTTCCTGTCTTCTTTTGAATTAAGATTTTTTAACCCCAATTTTTTACCTTTATTGACTTGAAGTCCTAATCTTTTCATATTTTCCCCTAACATAACGTGGATTCTAGATTTAATACGGTCAGAGTTCATCATGTCTTCTCCCTCCTCCAGAGCAATGTAAGAACATCAGAACTATTAATGGCAGATTTAAATCCCTTTGCTTATTTCTTTGCTGTTTATTTTTATTGTTTTTAAGGGAGAATTACATCATCTGGTTTCAAAATAGTGCTTGAAAAATACAAGGAGTACAGATACTATAAAACAAACTCCAGTCACAAGACGCTACGTACATCATGTGAAAAAAAAAAAAAATAGCCTGACATTCAGGTAATGAAAACCGGAATCGAAAAATTCCAAGTTTCCAGCTTAGTAAAACAAATACAGTTCCATAAAACATCTAATAAACCAATTTTCCCCAACGTGTAAGCACAGCGACAGGACTGAATTTGTGCCTGGCAATTTCAACCTGACACCGCAGCTACTGAACACGCACAGGTGCTGTGCACACTTCACCGATCGCGCTGCGGTGAAGGGTGAGGGGACTGTGCAGGGGAAAGACGCAGAAGCGGGGAATGCGTATGAGACGTCAGACAGCAGCGGTGAGAAAGCCTCGACTGCTGCGCAGCCCGAAAGGAAAAAGGTTACACTCCGACTCTGGGGAAATGAATCTAGACAGACAGACAAGGGGTTTAAGAGATTGTGGTTTTACACGACGAGTGCCCATGGGGTAGAAAGGATCACGGTTGCGGGGAAAGCTGCTCGGTTTGCTGGGTCCAGATTAAGACCGTTTCCGTTTGTCTCCATCTGTTGTCACTCATGTTTCCTAAGCAGGGGTGCCCTTCTGCCCCACCGGGAGCGATTTTTGTGTGTGTTTTTTATTAGAGGTATTCCTAATAGTGTGTAGAGTCAAACAAGAGTAGAAAGCTGACTAGATGTCAAGTGCTTGCTAGAAGTTATTGTTTCTAGATGTAAAATTTACTGATGAATTTCAGTAACTCATTTAAAAACAAAAACTGCCTTAAAATTCTTGGAGAAAATGTCCTTTTGCTTACATGTTTAAATTGGAAATTAACTTTCTGGAAGCAGATATTCTGCAGAGTATGTAAAATTTCTCCCACGTAGAGATCAGATGGCCATCCAAGACTGTAACATGTTTCACATGCATTGTTTTCAGTAGTTTTACTAAAATATTGGCCATGGAACCAAAATTTAGAGTTTTGTGACATGTGGCCATAGGATTGTAGATTTTATAATGGTTAAGAAAATACGAGCTTTCTGGATTTTTTTTATGAAACAATATACAAGCATACCTTGTCCATACAAGCACAGAGAAGAGCTGGGGAAAAGAAAAGGCGTTTCTGTTTTAGGACAAATAATTAAGGACGAGACAATGTGGAGTTTCGTTAGCTCCAAAACAGTGTCTGCTGTCTGATCTCTGCTCACATGCACTATAAACAATTCTACAGATTAAACTGTGAATCATTTCTTGATCATGTCCCATCAAAACCAAAAAAGTACTAATTACTGTTTCAATATCAAATATATACCTTAAGAGTTGACATTTCATTTGAAAGGGTTACCGCTACCTCATAGGGACTGAGTTAGCTGTACTTTTATGCTTTTCCTAGAGTACACCACTTACACTGGCATCCAATTCGAAAATTAATGAACTCTTCAGAAAAAAATCTAAAATTCATCAAGCTGAAAAATCTAAAATGAGTTCTACTCGCTAATAACACATATAAAGTACATAATCAACATAAGAAAATCTGATACCAACTTGTATTGCAAATTTTTCCCAACAACGCATCAAACACGAATCCGGTCCAGACATCAGTCATAGGTACAAATATAGCTGGAGGGTTTTTTCTCATTTTCTCTTTAAGGGAAGTGGTCCTTCGAAACGGTCAATATAACTGTTGCTGACACATTCGTAATCTGACACGAGTGAGCGTACTTCTAGCTTCGCGTACTAACCTGGACTTCTCTTCGAGATCCCCCAGTAAAGAAAGTTACCAAGTGAGCCTAAATCTACTTGGAGTCACATCTAGCTTGGTACCCTTCACTCTCCTCCTTTAGTATCTGAAGACCACAGATTGAGTTGACAGATATTATGTATGGACCCTCGAGTTTGTTTTTATCAATTCAATCTGTTTTATTGAATTCTTGATAACAGGAATGGGATTTGCAGGGAGAGCAGGGCTACTGGAAAGGTTGCACCGGATGTTCCCACGAAGCCAACAGAGAAGCTGCTGCCCATCTGAACAGCTCTTAATCGAGCTGCACCTGTCTCTGCGAGATGGTTCCTCTGCTGTGTTGGATGCCTCGGTCCTGTCTTCTCTCTGACGTGAGCACGTCCTCTAGACTCCTACTATAGGGTTGGCTATGTTTGTCGCTGCGCTCCCCGAAGGCCGGGCTGGATGATTTACCAGAAGTGTTGAAGAAACGACTCTGGTGATCACGGGCTTCGGGAGTGGGGAGAGGGCTGGCTGTGAGGCAGTCTGAGGGACGCCTTCACTCGACGCGCCCCCTGGGCTGTCACTGGGGCTTGCCTGTTGCGAGGAAACTTCAATGACCTGCACGTTGGTCCCGGAGGCCGCCACTACAGCCGGGGCGTGACCGTTTCCGCCGGTCACTGGGCCAGTATTCGCAGCGCTAGGAGGTGAAGGCACAGACATGCTGTTTCCACCGTCTGCAGACAGGTCGAGGCTGCTGTCGTTCAAAGCCGTCAATCGGACATCTTCCGTCGACTGCGTTTTCTTTTTCTGAAGCACGTGATTAGGTAGCAGCTGATGAAGTTCCTTTCTTCTCAAGTGCATTGCAGCAATTTTCATATCCATCTCGAACATCTTACTATTTATTGCTTGCCTATAAACTGTATCTGTGAAAGACTGGATATCATAGGTGAGGTCGATACTGAGAACTTCAGAATTTTCGGGCTTTTTTAACACTAACCCAATCACCCACATCGTACGAAACTCTTCCTTGTCAGGATTTTCTTTGGGTGCTGGAAATGACTGAGGATTCACATGCGCCAGTGTAATGAATTCATTCTTCTCCAAGCTTCCAACCAGGATTCGGATTTTGGATTCCACCAAACCCACCCACTCTAGATGTTGTTTCTCTGTTGGTGCACTCGCTAGAAGTACAATATAATGCTTGTACTTTTGAAAGAAGCTTGGAGCTTCGAAAAGTTTGGACCACTCCGCCTTACTCAGCAAAATCTCGTGTGTGATAGCAAGCCCTTGTTTAAACTCCTCGATCATGACGGTCCTTGTTGAAACAGACACGTTGTATGTGGAGTTCTGCTGTGGGTACGCTGGTGTAATTATAGGCATGAGATGGTATCTATCACTGGGATTTACTCTCGGGTCCCACACAGGCAAATTAAGATTTCGTTCTTCAGGCTCTTTCAGTAGCACTGGATTTGGCCATTCCCATTCAGAAAACACCAAGAAAAATTTACGTACAAGAGTTGATGCTACTGCATTTGGATAAAGCTGGCAAGTTCTTGCCACTAACATAGCCCAGGAAACACCTCCGAGGAAACCTAATATATTGGAATAGATATTGTGGCATTTAGCCCACAATTTGATGGCTCTGAGAGTTAACCTGAAGTTGTCGATATTTGGTACTAGATGTAAGATTTCATCGGTTACCCGGCAACCGTTAAGACTTCTTATGCATCTAATATCTAAATTTTTAAGCAGACTGTCATCTCTTAGGTCCAAATCTTCTGGAATAGTCTGCAGTGCTAATCTTGCAAACAAAATATCGATCTCTATCCCATCAAAACACAGTTTGATAACTGGCACAAATGCCTCCTCAACAGCCCTTAAATCTTTTACTTCTTCATGTAGTTTCAACTTATCATAGAAGGAGGTGAAAAAGTCGCTTCGGTCAACGTGTCTCGGTGCAACGCACAAGGCATCTATGTCGGCACCTTTCGTGTGTACTCCTAATCTGTAAGAGCCGAAGGTAAAGATTTTGCCTCCAACATTTTCAATTACCGCTGGTGGAAGGCTCTTGCTTTCACTGATTTCTCGTATCCATTCCTTTACCAGACTATTTAATTTTTCCAAAATTAAAATCCTGCGCTGCAGTTCCTCTTCCTCTTCTAAAACCCCAAAGGGCTTCAGGGTCTCGATTAATTTCTGAGTCAGTATGCAGTCTGTCTCCCTGGGGGCTGCTAAGCTGATGGGGGAGGAGATGCCACAGTGCTTGGGTGCTGGCGGGGTCTGCCGTGATCCCGGGGTTGTCACCGGAAACGGCATCATCTCTAGCGCTGGCCCCGCCACGCCACGTCCCCCGCCACCGCCACCTCCGTGGCCGCCGCCCGGGTCATGATCCGCCGAGGCGGGAGGGGCGGGGCTCCTACCAGCCCAGGTCCGACCCGCTCCCGCTCCTCGCCCGCCGCTTCAAGCGCCTCTCCGCGGTCCCCTGGGCCCCAACATGGCGCCCGGGCCCTCGCCACGGCGTTCTAGAACGGCCACGCACGGCACGCACGGCACGGCGATTGCGTGCCGCGCAGAGCCTCACGGGAGTTGTAGTTTCGAGGGGTTCCGCCGCCAGCTTCAGGCTGGTGGCGGTGGGCCGGGGTGCGCCTTGGTTGGGGGTCTCGTTTTCACCGTTTTATACGTTTACCGAGACCTACTGTCTGTTTTCTTGCCCTCCACTTCTTCTCACACCGCGGATCTACTGCCTCTCCAGGGGCATCTTCAGGTGGCCTTCTGCCTACGACCCAGCCTTTGGGTCTGTCGTGGGACGCGGCTCCTGTGCGGTTCGCGGTGGCCCGGCGCGCGATGGCGGTTTGCACAGGACTGCAGCTCCAGGCTGGCAGTTCCGTTTTCCTCATGCTCAGAAGGTCCTGTCCAATGTCTGCTGGCTTCTGTGGCTCCTATTGAGAAGTTAGTCTACAGTGGGGCTAACCCGCTCGCCTGTCTTTTCTTCTTGGCAGCTGTAAAAATCATCTCTGCCCTTAGTGTCCTGTGTCGACGTTAAAAATAAAATAGCCAGTTATTTTACCAGCAAAGATGAGTTTATTGGGGAATGGCAGAGGAATTAACAACTAGAGACACCCAAACTACAGCAAACCATAGCCAGGTCTGGAGGACAAAGGCGGGGGACTTCCAGAGAGAAAAATGAGAGAGTTGGGAGGGGCTGTTATAAACGAAGCATCCAGGGGGAAACTGGGCGTCGGAGAGCGGGAGGTATAGTGGCTTCCCATCACTGTATCCAGGCGGCCTCTCGTTGGCTGAGTCTGTCGCTAGGCAAGGACAAATCTTCCTCCTGCCTAAGTGGTAGTGTCCTTTGCTGTCCAAAGGAGCGTTTCTTCTCCCTAGGTGAGCGGTAGTGGCGGATAGCTCCCCTCGGGCCTTCCCCGCTCCATTTTAAACGGGGTCCCCGTCTTTATTTTCCCCTCCACGCCTGCAATGCCACCACTAGGCATCAAGGCATAAATCCCTTTTTATTTATCTTACTTCAGATACACAGTGACTCCTGAATTTCATGCTTTTCATGTCACGACTTCTGGAAGACGGTCAGGCATATTCTTGCAATATGTTCTCTCCACCACTCGAGTCTCTTCATGTGACACGTGACAGACCTTCTCATTCTGTGCCCTGTGTGTCTCACCCCATGTTTCTTTCTGGGCAACGGCAGAGCTGTCACTCAGTTCTCCAGTTCTCTCGCCAGTTGTATTTCGTATGCTGTTTAAGCTACCACTGAAGTATCCGTTTAAATGCTTGTATTTTTATTACTGGAAGCATTATCTCGTTCCTTTCCAAATCTTCCCTGCCCTTTTGGACAGCATTCTGTTCATCCTTGTTTTCTTCCTACCTTTAATTTCTTTGAACATTTTGAACATACTCACTCAACACTCTCTAACTAATGGTCCCAATTCCTAATGTTCTTGAGAATCTGGTTGTTTTCTATGACTCTTTTAGACTGGCATTGCTTCGTGCGTCTTGTGATTTTGGACTGTGAGCTCATCTCTAGCAAGGCTTGGGATGCCTTAGTAAAGGATGAGTCCTTCCAGAGGGAATTTCCTTTGTTTCTGTCAGATGCCCCTGGACACTATCAAATCACGTACACTGTAACTTAACTTCTTATCCAGGGATTATCCCGACCACATAGGTAAGTGCGATTTTCAACACCAAGCGTGTGAGAGGAAGAGTAGTTTTCTATTCTAGGGCAGAGTCTTCTTTTCCCCGCCCGGAGCCCAGGTCAAGAAAGGTAAGTCTTTGCCACGTCCTTTTACCAGGCAGCAGATTCGTCCTAGTTCATCTTCTCATTTCAAGGTGTCACTCTTTGAGGGCTCCGACTATATTTGGAGGGTCTCAGTTCCAACCCCCTACCTCTACAGGTCCAAGGCTCTATGTCTCTTTCTTGGGCATCTATTAAACTTAAGTTTCTTGGCTACAAAGATGAGAAAATGCCTCCAGTTATGATCCCCAGTGTTTTCTGTGTTAAACACTGGGCATCTCCCTTCAAAGGCCCCTTGTATATTGCAGCCATAAGTCTCCTGGGGGAGGGGAGTGCCCAGGTGGGTACCCCCCAGCTCAGAGGAACAGGCTATTAAGCTTCCTTCTGACACTGTGTCTCTAGTTGAAACTGAAGGCTATGACATTTTTTAATCTAAGCGGTGAATCGAAGGATGAAACTGGCTGTGAGCAACTAACCATCAACTTTATGTTCTCTTTGAATTAAAAATCCTCAAAAACGTCTTTTAAGTTCAATTATTTTTCTAGTTTTAGACTAGACTGATGAAAAAAGTTAGGGGGGTTTGTTTTACCTTTCACCAAACCACATAAAATAAACCACAATAATTCTATCATTGAGAATATGCTCAAAGAAAGTCTCGCTCAAGACCCAGATCACCTCCTCCATACTGAGATAAGAGTTTTTAAAAATCAGATTCACAGCAGAAGAAAAATATTCAGAGGACAAAACCGCAGTGAGGGTAGAGGATGTGTGAAGACAGGATTTGAGGCATAATTAGCAGATGGAGCCTGGACATCCCTATCTGTCGCCAGGAGCTCAGGCCCTGTCTGTCAGTCCATGGATGATGAGGTAGGACAACAAGCGCACACCCAAAGTCGCTCAGAGACGGCACATCTGCCGCCACCAGCCACTCCACCTGGGCTTGGAAGGAAGGGGAGGCTGGCAGGTCACACTGGCCGGTGCCAGAGCAGCACGTTCCTGGCCGCTGAAGCCACGACACTCCCACCTCCCTGTCCCCAATGCCTCTGCACAGAAAACGGACAGCAGCTCCGGAGTCCTGGCTGCATGGAGAAGCCGCGGCTACAAAGGAGCTTACTCTTCATCAGGCTTTTAACGAGCGCCTACTGTGTGCCCGACACCACACAGACCCTCGAAGGGCAGTGAGTCACAGCCCCGTGGCTGATGTGGCAGTGGCCCTTGAACTGCCCAGCCTGCAGAGGGAACCTCAAGTCGCAGCGGCCCGGCCCCCACGGAGCGGACTACGCCACGCTTCTGCAGCCCGAGGCCACACAGAAAGGCGTGCGAAGCCCTGCACATCACTCTCCCCCAGATACTGGGCCCTCACAGCGCCCCAAGTCCCCCGCGCGTGCCCCGGGAGCAGCAGTGTGGCCCAGTGGTCCCAGTGGTAAGACGCTGGGTGTGGCTGACACACCAGGCCCAGGCTACGGGGTCCCAATCCCTGGTCCCCAAACTAGGGTGAGTTTGCCCCCGGGGGGCTGGCAATGCCCGCAAACGTTTTTGGTTGCCACAGCTGATAGGGGTGCTGCTGGCGTCTAGCGGGTAGAGGTCTGGGGGACTGCCGCTAAGCACCCTGCACCACACAAGGCACCCCGCACACAGCAAAGAACTGTCAGCCCCAAATGTCAAGGGGCCGAGGCTGAGAAAGTCGGTCTAAATCCACGCTTCCGTCCTGGAAACACAAATAAACCTTTCTGTCGCCCTTCCCAAGCCGCTGACAAAAACCACATGGCCCGGCCGGCACCCTTCCCCAGAGGGAGCCTAAGTGATTATTGTCTTTATCTCAGTGACAGGACCCAGAGCCCTCTCCGCGTGGCACTGGTCCTAAACGCCAGCGTTCTGGGAAAAGGCGGTCAGCGGCCCTGCGGCCCCACCTACGCCAGCCGCCCCACACCTCCCAAAGCGGATTCACAATATGTTGATACTCAGGAAACCAGGGGAAGCTGGCAGCTGGAAAAAGGCAATATTTATGGAAAACAAAACACCAGACTGCCTGAGCGGTTACTCCGTGAGCGTGGCAATGCCAACAGTGAGGGAGAATGGGTGGATTCTTATTTCAGTGCCCCTGAGGAGGCATCTGGCACACCCACTTTCCCCACCCGAGTCTCCCGGGAATCCCAGTTGATGTGCAGGAGACAGGCCTGGGTGACCTCCCAGTGCCCACACCCCGCTGCTCCAGCTAAAGGCTTGCTCTGAAACCAGTACAACCAGCAGGCCCAACTCTCAGACAAGCAGGCGAGTCTCTTACTGTGGGGACAATGACTGGCATGAGGAAATTACTGTGACAGTGCTCAGCAACCTGAAGCCTGGGAAGACCAGCCCTAATTCTCACACACACACATGCACACACATGCACACACACGCACGCACACATACACGCAGGTCGTCCCTTCCCTTGCCCACCACCTCTCCAGATGCTGCAGACTAACTGCTCACTGGGGCAGGAGAGACAGCCTCACCTGTGTTTTAGGGACAGGTGCCTGGGGCACCACTAAACACCCGACACTCGACACTCAACACCCCGCTTCTGTAGGCGTTGATTCTACCATGGCAAAAGCCACCACGCAGCCTCATGATGACACACATGGCGGCCCTTGTGCAGGACAGGCGGGCACTGCGGCACCATCAGCATCCTGGGGGTTCATCGCAGATGCCACCAGGAGGTAAGGAGCCCCTTCCCTGGGGGCACGTAAGGCAGGGGACACGACCACAGGTGTTAGATGCCAGGCAAGACCGCTCGCTGCTCAGAGGGCAGAGAGATGAGCCCGAGACCCTTGCTTGTCCAACGGTGCAGCCACCACTTCGGCCAGCACCCCTTCATCCCTTGCCACCACATCACGGTGACTCTGAGTGTCTCCATGGTTCTCCATGTTGGTGAGGGTGGCAGGGGGGACGCTGGGCCACTTTATCTGCCAGCGAGCAGGTCTCAGGAAGAAGGGACGGATCGTGGCTCGGCCTCCCCAGCCCCATACTTCCGCGGGACAGCGAGAAAGTCAGGGCCGTGTGGAAGGCCGCCTGCAGCCAACGCTCCGCGCGGGGGAGCAGTCCAGAGTGCGTGTGCGTGTGCGCGTGCGCGCGTGCAGGATGTGTGCACGCTTCTGCGTCCACGTACCCACGCGCCATCAGAATCACCGAACCGAGACACTGACTCAAAGGGTCTGGACACCGGTCAGGCTTTGGAGCAGGGCTGAGCCCTGTCCCCAGGCTGTCCTCAGCTGGTCCAGGCTAGCCCCGTCCATGTTTCTAAAGCCAGAAGCAAGCGTGCCTGCCCTAGGACACCATCTCGATCACTGCGCCGTCTTTACTGTCACCAGCGAGGGGGACAGCCAGGCTGGAAGGCACACCCTGAGTGGGAGGCCAGCAAGGAAGGCCGCCTCCCTGGAGTGCAGGAGGCCTGCTCCGGGCAGGTAACACAAGCCACCTACCACCAGAGAACTGTGTCAGTGACACCGGCCCATTCAATAGACTCTTTATGTGAAAGGCTCTGCAGAGCCACCACCGAGTTGAATAGCCGCTGTGCGACGCCTTCTCTTACCTCAACGACTGTGAAAGGAATGGCCTAGAAGGGGATGGTGAGCGGGAGGCAGTCTCCCTTCCCCCAGGAGGCGAGGGGCCCCGCAGCCCCCTCCAGGAAGCGCCTGTGCGGCATGGAGCAGGGTTCCCCAGGCCCCACACAGGTCCCCAGGGCCCACTGGCCTTCAGCACAGGCTGGCCCCGCCGCGAGCTCTTCCCTCTCCATCCAGCACAGAAAACATGGGCAGGACAGTGGCCTTGAGCTGAATGCTGGCCCCTCCACCAGCAGCCCCTTGCAGCCTGGCCCACCTCACATCTTCCAGAATGAGAGAAGAAGGGCCCAGAGTCCTCTGGAGCATGGCGAGGAGGGCCAGCACGGACCAGCACATGCCCGAAGCCGGCCCGTGGAGCCGGGGCTGGTCCGAGGAGCCGTACAAACGGCAGTGACATCGCTACACGCGGGCCCTCTCTTTATCATCCCAAGTACCAGAACCTAACGGCGTCAGTGACAAAATCCTGCCCCTGTCGGAGGACCCCCGCCCCCGTCCTGGGCACGGCCCACCGTGAGGCCGGAATACGCTGCTTGCGGCATGCAGGAGGCTCTGACGATAATGACCCCACGCGGCGGGGCTTCTGAGCACTGGGCCGGCTCTGCGCTGCGTGGGCCTCCCAAGCCCCGTGACCGTGACCGCCATGCCCCACTCCCCGACCGGGACACAGACCCAAGGGGTGAAGCGATTTGCCTGAGGCAACGGGGCCGCTGCTGCCCCACGCCAGCCGTGGCCCCACTGCAGCTGTGCGATACGGTCCCGCTCAGGCCCAAGGGACTCCGGAGTCCCCCCAACAGCACCTCCTTCACACACTCGGGGTGCAATGCGGGCTCCACACTCGCACCAGAGGCAGACCTGGAGGAGAGCTCAGCGACAACTCGCCCGCAAGGCTCAAAGACCCCCCCACCCTGAGAATTGTGGACCCGATGACCCATCTCCCGAGCCCATTAGCCACCTGCCACTCTGGGCCATGTCAGACAAGTCCCCTCGCTTGTGTAAAGCCACCATTTTCTCCAGGAAACTAAGAAGAAGTCAAATATGATCTGAGATACATTTAAGAGTCTTTTGACATTTAAAAAAGAGTTATTTTTGGTTTCACTTACCCATTAAGATAATCAATTCTTTCCACCAAGTGAAAAACAGCCAGACACAGAGCAGCGTCCCACAGGCCCTGGGGCGGGGGATCAGAGCTGCCCACCTCCTGGCACCTCAGATGGACCGAGACCTTCTGGGCAGGGCCTCCCCCCGCCCAGAGCCCACAGCCCCATGCACACCCAGACGCACTCCGCCTCCTCCATCTCGTCCCTGGACTGCCCCCAAGAGCCACCCAGTGCCCTGGGCACTGCGGGACTTTCTGTAAGGCACCTGCACCGCGGTGGACACGGTGCCCTCTGCAGCTAATGACACGGCTGCCAGGGACATGGACCAAACCCGTGTAGGGCAAGGAGTGCATCACGGCACTGCACGATGCACCAGGAGCCACTGAACACCAGCTGGCGTCCTCCAGCACAGACACACCAGTCTCGAGACGGCCGGGGCGCAAGTGGCAAACTTAAGAAGTCCCCAAGCATGTGGCAGGGGCTCTCGGCCCGCCACCCTCCTTCAGCACAAACACACTTGGTCACTTTCCTTCCCGAGCAGCCAGCCTTGTGCCTCTCCGCCCTCTCCTGACCGGCCCCTGCCCCCTACCCCGTCACCCCGCTAACCAGTCCCCGCCCACCTCCGTCACCCCCGTGACCGGCCCCGCTCCTCTCCGTCACCCCCTCCTCACCTGCTGTCACGGTGTCCACATCCCTGGCTGCCAGCTCTTCCACGTCGGACCTCTTTCTCAGCTCAAACCTCCGGGACAAGCCTTCTCGCGGTTTCCACAATTCCTGGATCAAGAGGGGCTTCTCGTTGTCCCCAAACACCCGAAAGCACTCGGCCCGCCACTGCTGCCCGGCGTCGCCAGCCTGGCCCACCACGTCGCACAGCACGTACTGGCGGGCGCACTCGGGGCTCACGGCGTAGCGCTCCAGGGCCTCCTTCACCAGCTCCTGCGCGCTGGACGTGCTGCTGGCCAGCACACTCTTGTAGTGGGTGCCTGTGCGGACGCTGTCCCCGAACACCTTCAGGACCCCGGGCACTGAGAGCTGGGTGGAGAGCTCTGCGGGGTCATCGCCGGTGGCGTCCAGGTCACGGTATTTGTGGCTCAGGGTCCGGGACAGCACACTGGACAGCAGCTGGCCCTGCCGCTTCAGCTTGCTCTTGGTGGGTGGGGACATGATGAAGTGCGTCCCATAAAACATGGCGGGCCGGTCTTCATGGGCGAGGGCTGCGGGTTCAGCTGGCGGTGGGGAAAAGGCCGTGTCCTGGGAGGAAGCAGAGGGGATCAGCATCGCCCATCAGGAGTCCCAAGGGCAAAGCGGCGCACATGAACTTTAACCAACTTAACGGGCCGCCCGGGGCCAGTGCCCAATGGAAGCAGCAGACATGCCACCCTTGGCCAGTCCCCACAGAGCACAAGCGAGGACATGGCTGAAGACAGTGGGGATGCCAGGGAACGAAGCAGGTATGAATGGGCTGAAGTGCCCTTCGAGGAAAACCACTGCTAGAGAGAAAAATGAGGTCACAAAAGGTAAGACACGCTGTGCTGCAGGGTCCCCGAGGCGGGAGGCAGCCAGGACACAGTGCGGCTGCGTGGGCACAAGCTGCATGCGGGGCGGAACCTTGGCAGGGCCCTGTCTCTGCGAGGCGGCCCACCACCTACCACACGCACCCAAAGAAAAGCCATAAACCACACCCGACGGACCGCGCCCGCCCATAACACCCTGCTGGAACCCAGGTGCGGCAGGGGAGAGGCCAGCGGCAGGGGAGAGGCCAGCCGCAGCCCTGCAAACAGGGCAGAGAGCGATCCGAGTTGCAAACACAGACCCCAGCACGCTGGCCCTCAACTGCGGGCCCTGGCCTGGAGGAGCCACGTCCCTGGGACAGCAGAAAGTCCACCAACCCCAGAGGACACGAAAGGGCTCTTCCAGACCGGGGGAGGCGTCACTGCAATGCAGGGCCTGGTACCCGGGCCCTGTCCAGGCCACAGATGGCGTCGTGGTGGGGAAATTGGGAAAAGGCTCCTGGACGCTTCGGCAAATCACACAGTCCTCAGTCTAGTGCACTTTGTGCCCCCAGGGCCTAGATTCTAAATAGCCAGTTTATGGGACTCCCCCAGAGCTCTGTGGGAACAGAGGGCGTGGCCAGGAAGATGTCTGCTTCGTAAACACAAAGCTCTACACCAAGCCGACGGCGTGCTGAACACGGCACGTCGCCTAACTACAGCACCCTACTTCTCTGCTGTGTCCTCACCAGAGACAAAGCAGACAGGCGAAGGAGTAAAGCCCATTTCCTAGAAGCCTCTGGAAACAGTGTCCAGGTCCCAGTGAGGACCTGGCAGCACTGGGCACGTGCCACTGTGACATTAAACCCAGCTGAAGTCAACACGTTCAGTCCCCACTCACTCGTGGCTCTGCAGGCGCTGAAAAGGGCTTTTTGGGGCATGAAGGTGACCGCTCAGGGCAGGAGAAGGCACTAGGGAGCCCCCAAAGCAAAGGGCCCACACTGACCCCGAGGCGCCCCCACAGGGCAGCCATCCGGAGCTGTGGTACTGCCACTATGACCTGGGCTTTGTTCTGGCTGTCCACCCAGGCCCGGCTGGGACTTGCCCAGGTCCCTCCCTCCAGGGCTCCATGACTGGAGGCTGAAAAGCAGGCCCGCCTTCCTCTGCTCTAGAACTGGCCTGTCCGTCAGAGGACCGCGAACTCTCCCAAATACTTCCGATGGCTTCGCGCACCAAAACCAGGGTTCCGACACTGACCTTTGCCTTTTGGGGGTTCGAGACAGCCCCCTGATCCGACAGCCTGGTGTTCACGCTTGACCGCCGCGAAGCCTGTGCTGCGAAGTGGCTTTCCGAAGATGTGGGTGTCTCAAGTCGAACGAGGGCCTCGAGGGAGTGAAGCTGTAAAGGAATAAACACGGACAAGGCTTCGTGAGAAAAGTGTGACAAGTCTCCCTGCCAAATCCTCGGGGACCGCCGCTGGCTGTGGCTTCCCCTTGTGGGCCTTCAACAGACAGGCTTCAATTTAATTTACAGCACAGCATCGGAGAGGACGCACGTGACGACTGCGTGGCTGTGCACACCACTGCTCACGCCACTGCTGGTTCCAGCCCGAGCCTCTGAAACGCACACCACCTGCCTCTGAAACTGCTCACACGTGCCTCCCGGGACACCCCTTGTTCCGAGGACCTGACCCCTCCACAAACAGTCCCCTCACCTGGCCTTTTCAAGCAGAGCCCCAGGCTCGCGACCCAAACCCAAAGCGGCAGCTGTGGCTCAGAAACCTCTGCCTTTCGAGATGACGTCTGAACGCAGATTTAAATACAATGCAGAAAGCCCGGAATCTGTGTCTAAGCCGAAAGACCCCCGTGTCACAGAAAAGCAATGAAGTGAACACAAGCGCTCAGAAGGCCACAGGCACAAGGGGACAGGAGCTGCTATTTTGCACTCAGTCGGTAAGGTCTGAAGCGTATACAATTCTGCTCTAATAAGAAAGTAATCGAAAATCACAAATACACAACTGCTAGTCCCTCCCGGGGCCCTGGGAGTGAGGGCCCGTGTCTCGTTTTCAGCGGTCCCCTGTGCCAGATCCTGAGGCAGAGTGTGCAGTATCGCGAAAGAAGAGCAGAAACAACAGGCAGAACGAGCTTCGCGCCTTCTCAGTAACTCCTGAAGCCTCGATAATTCCCAGTAAACACAGACCCCGATCTGTTTCATCAGGAAGCTCTTTTCTCCTTACGGTCATTCTCTCTGGCGACTTTCAGAGAGTCACTACTGCCAGTCACCTGTCCACTCATCACCGTCCTTCACAGTCACCGAATGCAGAATACAGCTTGTTTGTCACAATGGGATGGACCGTTTTTTTTTTTTTTCGGAAAGGGCGAGAATGCAGGAATACCCCACAGAGCAGGCCACGCCCTGGGGAGCCAGCTCTGGTTTGGGGGAGGCAGGACCTGCCTGTTCCTTTTCTGCTACTTCCCTCCTCTTTCACACAAATACTTGGGGGAACACGGGCCCAAGGGGGTAGGACGCTGGCTGCTGCTTCTCTTAGAGAATGTTTTCCTCTCGTTCTCAGGGAAGAGTCCAAGTTCTGACGAAAACAAGCTCGATTCACACCAGCGAGCGCAGTGAGGTCAGTGCGAGGCTGACAAAATGGGCGGAGGACGTGGCCGATCCAGCACTGCAATGTGGAATCCATTAGTTTCCACCAGGACAGGAAAGGAAGGGAGCAGACTTGCAGGCTCTGCTTTATTCCCACCGTCCATAAATCCTATCTTGACAGCGCCAGCCACCGCGATGCTTCTAAAGACGAAATAATTTAATCAGATTTAATTCTGACACGCCAGCCTCTTGAGAGGGGACTTTTTCCGACACTGGAGAGGAAGGACTGGCACCTCTCTGGAATGCACAAGAGGTGACCCCAGCTTGCACAAGAGGTGACCCCAGCTAACCGGAGACACCTGTAATCACAGGAGACTTGGAAAATTCTTCTGGGCAATTCAGATTAACCAAACACTTGGCAGGGTGCTGGGGCCTGAGGCCGAGGCTCTGCAGCTCCCAGGGCTCCACCAACCGGCTCCCTGATGGGAAAGAAGCCGGTCTCTTCCGCGGGGCCCCCAGGAGCTCCAGCTCAGCATCTGTTTTCTTAGATGCGGTGTTTGTAGCCTGGGCTGGAAGTGGTACAGAAATAGCTGGGAAACAATGCTTTCGGCTGGCACACGAGTGGGGAACGCGCTGCTGTGCGAACAGGAAAACCAGGAGAGGCTGTGGGCGGGGTGGGGGGGAGATGCCGCGCCGAGCCCGGAGGGGGTTTTGGACCCCTGCGCACTGCTCCCCCGCGGCGCCGGCGCCGCCAGACCCGCCTCCAAGAAGACAACCAGGAAGACGAAGCCCCGGGGTCCTCTAGTTTGGAGGGTCAAGGTCCAAGGATCGCAGGGGGCGGTGGCCGCAGAGATCCCTTGGAACCCGAAGGCTGGGCCACCCTCATCCTCGTGGCTCGCCTTCGGGTCCCGCCCTCCCAGGGCCGCTCCAGGCCCCGAGAGCCAGCCGGTTTCCATGGCAACTGGACAAACCTGGCTTGGGCAGCTGGAGAGATGCCCCGTGAGGGCCCCGCTGCCCAAGCGCGCGCCCCGCGCCGGCCACGCCGG
>NW_006431919.1:20873223-20911028 GCF_000325575.1 Pteropus alecto | reverse complement strand
AGAGGGGCAGGGCGCGGGCTCTTCCTGCAGGCCACCCAATAGACAGGGCCGAGACCTCGAGGGGGCGGGGCCTCAAGGAGCAGCGTGGAAACGCCGAGGGGGTGAGGCTGAGCGCCCCCTGCAGGCCAAGTAATGGGTGTGGGCGTGGCCTCGACGGCAGGGGCGGGGCTGGTTGCAGAGAGGCGAGGCGGAGCCGCGCGCCCCCTTTAGCAGCTCAAGGGGCGGGGCTTCGGCAGAAGGGGCGGGATCGGTGCTGAGCTCGGGTGCGAGTCCTAGCCTCAGGCTCTGGCGGGCAAGTGGACTGTGTTGTGTCCCCACCTATTAGTCCTGTAGTGAATGGGGCGAAGGCTGGAAGACGGCAGACTGAGGCAAGCGCTAACTGGAAGCGGGCGGCCAGATCTATGAAAATGAGACACGGAAAGGAGAAGAGGGTGACGGGTTTCTGTCACCCCTGCAATCTGTCCCCCACCCAGCAGCCAGAGTTTTAAGTGACAAATCAGATCATGACACACTCTGTTTAAAACAATGCAAAACTGAGCAAGATCAGCTCCAAGGCTCTGGCCTAACCACCCTCCTGGGGTAACCGTGTCCTCACTTTGGCACGAGCCCTTGGGCTGGGGTTTCACCTCAGAAAAAGGCTTTTCACAGACAGGTCCCTTCGTACCACGCTAGAGTTGGGGAGTCACGTGGCCTTGGGCATAAAGAGGCAGAATTCTGACCCTGGGAATGAGCCTGTTCCTTGACAGCTGGTGTAGTATGAACCTTGTATTTGCTAAGGGAGAGTGGACAGAGGGAAGAGACCTTATCGATCTGTATGCCAGACCCTATGCCGGGTCACCTCATTTATAGCACACGTCAATTCTTGCGAGGTGGATGTTGATGCTACCACTTCCCAGCTGAGGAAATAGGGGCTCAGGTCGGACAGCTAGAGGGAGAGCCCAGAGCTGAGCCCGAGACTGCGCAATTGAATAATTCCTTTTATGGGACCCCCTCACATGCACCTCTGCAGAGCACCTCGTATCCATCTGCATTCTCCCCTTGCCCTGACCTGAAGAGTGAGGGGTTTTCCTTGTAAGATATTTCCCACCCTCTTTAGCAGGGCTTGGCAAACTGCAGCCTGTGGGCCAAATCTGACCTGCTGTTTTTATAAAGTTTTACTGGAACACAGCTACATCCATTTGCTCACATGTTGTTTATAACTTTTCATGCAACAGACTCGACAGTCCAAAACGCTTAAAAATATTGACTATCTGGCCCTTTACAAGAAACGTTGGCTGGCCCCCTCTTTGGGGTGTAGTAATGCCAACCATTTGATATCACCTGTTTCACACTTTGACATCTTTGCTCGGGCCATACCCTTGGCCTTGAAACCCCTTTCCCAACTGTATTAGTCTGCTCAAGCTGCCGTAACAAAATACTACAGACTGGGCAGCTCAAACAACAGAAATTTATTGTTTCACGGTCCTGGAGGCCAGAAGTTCAAGATCAAGATGCCGGCAGGGTTAGCTTCTCCTGAAGCCTCTCTCCTCATCTTGTAGGTAAACATCTTCTCCCTAGGTCCTCACGTGGTTGTCCCTCTGGGCTTGTCTGTGTCCTAATGCCTCTTCTTACAAGGACACCAGTCATAGTGGATGAGGGCCCACCCCGGTGACCTCAGTTTAATCTAATCCTCTCTTTAAAGACCCTAGTTCCAAATACAGTCAGATGCTATATGGATTTTAAGGGGACACAGGCCCATCACACCAACTTCATCCGGCCAATATCAGCTCGTCCTTTAAGGTTCAGATTAGGTGTTGCTTGCGTGGTAGCCGACCCCCCAACTGGTCCCCAGATTCACGACTTCTGGTTTTCATTCCCGCGTAGGGTCCCCACACCCGCCTTGTTACATAGGGCTGACGAGTGCAAGCAATAAGATGTTGCCCAAATAGCAGTGACTTCCGGAGCTAAATCATAAAGGACATGGCTTCCGCCTTTGCTCCCTCTCGGGTCACTCTCCCTAGGGGAAGCCAGCCACCCTAGAAAGAAACCCAGGCCTCCCGCCAACAACCAGCACCAACTCACCCTGCATGCAAACGAGCCATGTCATTGCTCAGTCAGGCCAGTATGCTTTGGGACAGTTTGCTGTGCAGCTATAGGTAACTAATGCACCTTGCACGGGAAGGTCCCCCTGACTCTGGACTTGGCTCCACACCCCTCCTCAGCTGCCACGGCCTTCATCTTTTATTTCAGTTTTTACTGAACCAAGCCCACATTATGTCAGTCTATGTTCCTTAAAAACAAATTAGAGGTTTTTGCCCCTTACCTAAAATCCTCTAACGAACCCCTTCTGCACGTAGAATAAAGCAGGGCTTGCAAAACCCTCCTCCAGCTGGCCCCACTGACTGCTCCGAGGAGCACCAGCCCCCGGACTTCTGTTTTCAAGCACGTTAAGCTCATCTCATCCTCCGAAACCTTGCCCTTTGCTGTCTCCTCTCCCTAAAATGCTCTCCCTGGCGTGCTTGCTCGCAGGCACCTTTCCCTCATTAAAACTTGGCTCTGCTACTGGCTCCCAACCATTTACTGGACGGTCACCCCTGTGACCATTCTCTATCCCATTATCTGCTTTCTTGAAGTGCAGGCCTCTATTACTGTTTGTTTGCTCGTATGCTTCACATACACTAGGGTTTGCGACCCTCATCTGTCTTCTCCATTGCTAAACTTGGCACAGCGTAGGTGCTCAGTGAATATTTGTTAAATATTTACCGGAAGCTTCTCAAGGGCAAGAACTGAGCTGTATTCATCTTGGTATCCGGCACCCAGCCCATGGGCAGGTGAACAAAACCAGTCTTTGAACTTCAGCGTTGAAAATCTTTGGAAATCTTTGGAAATCTGCAGGACAAAAATGGGATGCTGATGCCTTCCATGGCCACCAGAGGGGGGCAGAGTCCTGGGAGTCAATCACGTGAAAAGCCGGGCTGAGCCCAAGGGAAAAAGCATCTGGTTAGGTCAAAGTGCAGGTTCCCAGGGAATGGCCAGAGAGACGGGCGGGGGGGCTCTTGGGGACCAAAAGAGAGGAAGGGCAGTGGTGGCCCGCACGGAGACAGCGTTAGATCCCAACCTTTCTTTCAGGGACCGTCACACGGGCCTCAACAGAAGGGGCTGGCAAAACACGTGATTTAATCCTCAGATTTCCCGCTGGATGAACTCAGCACCAGGACCTATAAATAGCGGTGCTTCAGAGCCATGTAGACTCATCAGCCCAACGCAGCGATTGTTATTATCCCCCACCTCGTATGCCGGCGACTTTCAGTCAACGATTTGGTGCTGCCGGGCACCGGTGCTGCCTGGGGTATCAGAATAAGACCAGCAGGACGCTGAGTGATGATACTCGATCTTGCGTTTGATGTGTATGTGTCTATTCTGCTGTGGCAACCCAGCAGGCAGCGGGCTCAGGGGATCTGGAGCTCGGGTGAGACGTTTCACTGGAAAACATTGGTTCAAAGTCATTAGCATGGAAACAGGACATGGAGCCGGGGCCGTGGCCACGTTCAGCTGGAACAAGCAAAGGCTTCAACACCGTTGAAATAAATCATGTCACGTCACCCTATGCTGAGCGTTTGGTCTGCTGTAAAGAACCTCGAGCCACACTTGTCAAAAATTTTAGGCTCCGTGAGACTGAAGCGATCGCCCACCCTGGTGGTCACTAAACCATCCGTGTGGTGAATCCTCTGGAAATTCCAGTGCTCTTGAGACTGGGGACATGTTGATAAGTTGTATCTCAAACCATGTGGGAGTTAGGATCCACTTCATCAGCCAAAAGTGTGAGCATGCGATACGGCCATAACGTGAAGTCCCAGACGTGGGCACATGTGGCCTCGGGCAAACATTACTGAAGAACCAGATAGTCTTGGTTGGGTCTGACATTTCCATTAGTATCAATTCTTTGTTTATTTACTTGATCCGTTGCCCGCAAGCATTAGTTCGATGGTATCATTTGGTTTATGACGTATAAGGAATATAATTAAGACTGAGAAAATACTATGTATTAACTTTTTTTTAACTGAGAATTGGGAACAAGTGTCCATTTTTCAAATTTGGGGAGAAAGGGCTTCAGCCGGCTGGAGGGTCTTCTTTCTAGTTCAAAAGGAAAGAAATGTAGGAGTGGCGCTAATTTAACCCAGTGTCCGAGAGAGGCCAAAGGACCTGTCCAAGACCACGACATGCCGTGAATCACCAATTACCTCTCTTTTGTAAAATCACATTCAAAGAGACGTGCAGGCTGCGTGAGAAGTATTAACGGTGGCTGCTCCTGGGTGATGGAGTCTGTGGCCGGTTACTGTTTCCAAAACCATCCATGTCACTTACACGTTCCATCTCACACGTTCTTCTGACACTGTTGCTTGGATTCTCGTCCATCGGGTGGCGGGAGGGGGTCTGCATCCCTCTCCTCGGCCTTGGGAGAGCCTTTCGGTCTGTGTTGGACATCAGGACGTGGCCGAAGTGGTGGTTCACGACTTCCGTGTCTCTTGCCTGGCTCTCTCCTTCCCTTGGGATCCAGCCGCCATGTCATCAGGAAGCCCAGACCACAGGAGGAAGCCACCTGTGGGTGTGTATCAAGCACGTCTTTTCTTCTGATGTTTTGTTACCTGGGGCCTTAACTGAGCACGGCAGTGGGGGAGGGGGGACTGCCCCTCCCAGACCAGCCAATCCTTATACATAGTGAACAATGCACCTGTGAGCTCGCCTTTCGTAGCAAACCAATCAACCTGGAGGCCATCCCTCCTCGCCTCTATGGGGCTCCAGGCCACTAACCTCCTGCCCCCGTCACTCCAGGGCCAGGCACCATATAACTGGGGTCCGCCCCTGTGCCCAGAGCCCGCCGAACTTATTCAAACAGCCAACCCTACGCCCGCTCACCCTGCCTCACCCGTTCCTCGGCACAGAAACCATGTTCGTACTTGTGCCTCGATCCGTCTGCCTCGTGCCCACCCTGCAGCTTCCCCGTGTGGCCCCGCGTGGCATGGCGTGGCCCTTCTCTTGGGAATCATGAGGAACAAACTATCTTTGCAATGGCGATCATCTCCTGATCTGGTGGCCTCACCATATCTGAACAGTAATCAAATCTGCATTTTAAAACAGGGCGTTTGGCCAACCGCCCCAATGAGGGCCCCAGCCATCTGCCAGCATCAACCACCAGACACGTGAGTGGACGCGGCTTCACATCTGCCAGCTGAGGCCCAGACTAAACTCCTGACAGGCCGGAGCCACGAGGGGCGTTGACGATTATTGCTGTTTTATGCGCTATATTTTAGGATCCTTTGTTATACAGTAAGAGATAGTGACGTCAGTGGTTTTAGTTTACTTCACGCTTTTCTAAATATTCCAAGTTTTCAACAATGAACAGAGATTGCTTTGATAAAAAAAGAATTGCCAAACATTATTTTTAAAAAGACAACTGGGCCAGAGTGAGGCACCTTGAATTTGTATTTATTTAAGTTCTTTCTACTCCACCGGAGACAATAATACTTACTGGCAGGGTTATTCTTAATACAAATGTTTATCAAATGTTGTGTTAATACAAAATAGCAATTTTGCAAACACAGAAAAGGTCCAGTACCAGCAGGACATTTTTAAAAACTCATGCCACAAATGCCATTCTCGAGCATTGTAGACATGACAGTTCTATAAACATGAGTATGAAACACAGTCTGTGCCCTTGTCCCCCCGCATAAAAGGCCTTCGCAGGCAGCAGGCGCTGTACCTGCCCAGAGGTGGAGGCTCCTGGTGAAACCTGGCCGTGTCGACAGGCCTGGTGGCCATTCATTCTGCGGTGTCAGGGCCTGAATCTGAAATTGCTCACCCAGGCAGAGCACCTCTCCCCAAACTGGGTCCACTCCTTTCTCGAATGGGTCCACCCTCTCCCTCCTGCTCCCCCAAGAGGTGGAGGCGCCTGGTGAAACCTGGCCGTGTCGACAGGCCTGGTGGCCATTCATTCTGCGGTGTCAGGGCCTGAATCTGAAATTGCTCACCCAGGCAGAGCACCTCTCCCCAAACTGGGTCCACTCCTTTCTCGAATGGGTCCACCCTCTCCCTCCTGCTCCCCCAGCCCTGCCTGAACTAATGCCACCCACCCAAATGGCAGCCAGTGTGACCGTCCAGCCTCAAGCCCCCCCTGAACATGGGCCTTCTCCGGGACCAGAAACTTAAAATTCCGGTCTTGTATTCCTCTCAGTGAGGTCAGGGTTCTGAGTGACCAGGTCCTCAGAAGCTCTGAATTTCTTTCTCCTAAACTGTCCCCATGTGGCTTTAGGGCGCCCAGGCTCCTGAGGGATGGCACCATGCTAACCCCCACCAATCAACAGGCACTGAGCACCTGGCACCAATGTCCCTGGCTTTCCAGGAGAGACCTCCAAGAGCAGATTCCAGAACCAAGCGTTCAGACCCGCCTGCAGGTCATAAAATCACTTTAGGGGTAGCAATCAGCAGCTTGAAAAGGTAACGTTGGTCAAGATAGGATAAGACAGGGCAAGACGGACAGGGTTGGGCAGAGACCTCAGAGCACAGCACACAGCAGGCCCTCTCCATGGGGGGTGTATACACCAGACTCACGGTGACATGTGTCTCCTATGATGGTGTTAATCGAAAAGATTTGCAAAATGTTGACATCTGGAGATAACAGAAGAGGCCAGCTGACACATGACCTGGGGCCCGATCCCATGTGATGGGACAGGCAGACCCCGTGACACACATGTAACCCTCCCAGGCGGGCAGACGGGCCACCACTGGGACATGGCACCTCCCCTCCTAACCCACAACGAGTCCGTCTGAAAGCCCATCACGAAGCCAGGTTTGCAAAGAGAAGGCTGTCAGGACATAGCCAAGGTTAGGGTGTGTGGGCAGACTCCAGGAGGACTTGAGATAGTTGGTCACGGCTGTGCCTGGCCCAGCAGACCCCAAATCCTTGCCCCATAATGTCACACAGAGAAACACAGCTGCTTCTCTATGTACGGACCCATGAACCATTTTTAGAAAATACTGCCTTATTAAGGCATTTAAATGCCTCTTTATCTCATGGGTGCTGGTGGAGAACATCATCAGGGACAGACCTCCGCCGTCTCCCTGTCCAGTCGGCCCCAGTGACAAAAGACATCCCCAGAACTCAGGGCTCAAGGGCGCCAGGCCCTGCAGGACGCTTTGGGCACAAGCATCCTTGCCCTCAAGAGAGTCCAGCCCTCGCCGGTTCCCCAGGGCGGCCTGCCCAAAGGCAGCAGCAGAGATCACCAGCGTTTTCATCCTCAGACCTCTCGAGGGTCCGGCAAAACAGACCACGTTCGGGAGTTCGGCAGCCAAGCAAGGGGATGGCTGAAGTCGGGAGCAGCGAGGCCGCAGAGGATGCTAAAGTGATGCCGTCACCAGCTGCCTCAGAGCTGAGCTCTAGGGGAGCAGAACAGCCCAGCACCACGAAAGGAAGAAGCATGTGACAGCCAGAGACGGTGACCTGGATGCTGGACCCTGCCCCGCACCACCGAATGACCGCGGACAGGTCCCCTACCTCTCTGAGCAGCCGGTTCCCCATGCACCTGGAAGTGATCATTTTGTCTCGCCATGTTTCGCAGGGAGGAACATGTGAGAACACGGGTGTGAACGTGCATGTCCGTGACTGCATATGTCACCTGTCATGCTGATGGGGGCGGTGGGCCGCAGAAACGCGTAGTGGGTGCAGGCAGCGGCGTGCTGGTAACCAGCTCTCCAAAGACAGTCCGCTCTGACCGGGAGCCTTCGCCGGTTCCCATGGTGGGAATACTCCCGCCAACCTGGCACCACCGGTGGGTTAACAACCTGCCCAGTTCCAGAATCTTAACGATCGGTCTCCGGGATGCCAGAAGCATGTGGAGCACACAGATACCCTCAACGACGGCTCACCTCCACCCGCAGCAGACGGCCTCGGGCGGGGTGAGGGCCCGTCAGCTCTGCCTCTGGCAGCGTTCCCTGCACCACCGCACCTGGCTTGTCTGCCCGCCAACCAGACCACCTGTAGGGCAGGCCCGAACCCCGCTCAGGGTGGAGGCAAAGCCCGCTGCAGACCTGGGTCGGGAGAATCTCACCTGGGAGTCTCCCGCGAGCATCTGGTTTGTCTTTGCTTATTCAGAGCCGCCAAGAACAAAGGCCAGGGCGGTGCCCACGCAGACTGTGGCTGTGACCTTGCCTCTTCCGACCCCGACCTGACGCAAAGGGGCAGCACGTACCCAAGGCTCCTCGGCCAGGCCTTCCCAACCTCAGATGGGGAGCAGGGGATGGAGTCGAAGCCGAGGCCAAGCTCGCCCTCCCCCGCCCTCCCACAGGCTGCATGAGCACCTGCTGAGTGCTGGCCCCATGCTGGGCCCCAGGATCGACACACACCCCACGGAGACACGGGGCTGCCCGCAGTCTCGACAGGGCACACCCTCCGCTCCCTGTCCGGCCCACGTCTCCAGGGTCAGCGGAAATGGGCTAAACATGGGACGGTGGTGGTCTACCACAACCACCCTGACGGCGTGTCCCCGGCTGCAAAATAAAGGGAAAACTCTAGGTGGATGGTTCTTGGTGACGTTTGGTCTGGGCCCCCGGGGGTCCCCAAGACCCCCGTGAGGGGTTCACAGAGTCAAACCGGTCTCGTAACAATACCGCAAGCTCATCTGTCATCTTCTCGCTCAGGCTTTCGTGTGGTTTTCCAGAGGCGACGTGACGGTGGTGGTGATGTCACAGCCAAACGCAAAAGCTGACAGGAGAATCCGGTCGTCTTCCGTGCAGCCAGCCACTCCGACTTGCAACAACGTGAAACAGTGCCTCCCCTCTTTGTCTTAGAAAAATATAGTTACGATAGAAAAATATGTTACTTGTGTTCATGTGTAATAAGCTTATCCGTAAATGAATTAATAGGTATTTCTAAGCGCCGTCAGTGTTACTTTCTAGTATAATGACTGTTGACAGACATAGACCTTAAACGAAAGTTCTTTGGTGTTTTCAAAGAGTAAAAGGGGTTCCGAGACCAAACAGTCTGAGAACCGCTGACATACCAGCATCGTCCAATGGGCCTTTCCGTGGTGATGGCGGTGGTCTGTATCCGCCCTATCTGAGAAGGGCTGCTACGTTTCTCAAACGTGGCTCGTGTAACTGAGGCACTGCGTTTTTATTCTTATTTAATTTTAATTGACTTAAATAGCCACCTGCCCCGAGCAGCGGCCATACTGGTGTCCGATGGTGCGCTCTGTCCACTTGGGTTCTTAATTTTCCCTGCATTGTGTCTATCAGATGTGTCTGCAGGAAGGAGGCTTTCTGCGCCCCCGAGGACCCCTCCTCAAGCTGGGGAGAAGTCCCCATGCTGACAAGCCAGCCCAGCCCCATCTTGGATCCGCGCTCATCCCTGGGCAGGCACAGCTCAGAGATGGACGAACAGCTTACGACCGAAGACCACTTGCCTCTTTTACAGCTGATCAGACGAAAGCCCAGAGAGGGCACGTAATCGGCCCAAAGTCACACAGCAAATGGGAAGCCGAGAAGCAGGACCCGGCTCTCCTGGCTGCTAACGTGAGCCTTTTTCTCAAGATGCCCAAAGCCTGCTGACTCAGCGCCAATCGAGCTAGAACTAAGAGCCTACGTGTCCAGGCAGCTGTGTGCGCAAGTTCGCCACATCCACGTCGGAAGGCGAGGCCACGGGGGAGGCTGGCGTTTCCTCCCTCCCAGGCCGGGAGGAGCTGCGCCACCTGCGCCTCCAGCCGGGAGAGGAGGCAGCAAGCTGCACATCCTGTCACTGGACTGGGCAGGATTTGGACACAGCCTTCTACCTAGGGCAGAGGCGGCAGTCCCCTGAACACATAGGAGGGGATGCGGGAAGGAGAGCGCGCTGGACCGGGGATCAGGCCGACCCAGCTTCTGGTGCAGCTCCGCCGGCTCTAGCCCGGGCACCTCACTCCACTGCCCTCATCCCCACTCCCCGTCCTACTCCTTCTAGTTCAGGTTCAAGGTCAGCCCTGTTTGAGCTCCCAGCCTTGGACACTAAACCTCAAGTACAGCAGCAACCAGAGAGGCTGTGGGACCCCGCTGGCCAGCTGTGCCCAGAGGAGCGTCCAACGGGGACCTGTTGCTCAGAGCCTCGTAAAGGGCCACGCAGGTCCCTGCAGCGAGCATCGGCCTCGGGCCGGAGTGTCCTCGGAGCAGACACAGGGACAGAGGCAGACCGCTCCTCCCAGCCACCCCACCACCGCATCCCCCAAACAATCGTCCTTTGAAAGTCGGGGTGGGGATCTCTTGCCAGAAGTGGACCCTGAACGAGAAACTATGGAAGGAAGCCTCGGGCCGTTGGTTTTGCCGGAGCAGACATGTGGAGCCCAGCACCGTTTCAGCCGCTTGCACTCATGGGTCGGGGACCGGAACGGGGCTGCCGGTGTTTTCGGGAGCAGGCGGTACGCTGGGGAAGAGCACGCATCTGCCGCGTACTAGCTGTGTGCCCTCGGACAAGCTGCTGAGCCTCTCTGAGCCCGAGTCTCCAAATCAGTCTAATGGGATCAGACCCACCTCGGAGTGACTGTAAAGCCGCCGTAAGTTACGCAGGGCTTGGGACGGAGCTTAGGGAACGTTAGTGGCAGGGCCCAACTTAAGGAATGGCTTTGAGCATGAACCTGGGCAGCCCGGGGTGTTATGCTATGGGTCTAGGCCCCCAGCCCGAGCTCTGTCCCCGGACACAGACTCAGGAACCTCGCCACTAACAGACAGGCACAGCCTCGAAGTGGAGCGTCCAGAACAGGCTTCTGCACCACATCTAAACCACCCAGGAGCTTGCTGCAGCTTCAGACTTGAGAGTCCCACCGTGACCCCGCCCCGGCTTGGCATTCCATGTGGGGGGCAGATTCTGGGATCCCTGGTTTAGCAAACCCCACAGGGGTTCTCCACTGTACAGACGAGAAACTTGAGGCACGGAGTGGATGAGGGCCTTGGCCGAGGGTCTGGCAGGCCGGTCACAGCAGGGCGGACTTGGGTCAGGTCCGACTGACTGGCTCCAAGTCCAGACTCCCTGAGATGAGGCTTCCGTGTGTCCCGGTGACGGACGTGACCCTGCACAGGACCCTTCAGAGCTGCTTTGTCCTCACCGGCTTCGCGTCCCCTGCGATCCCGGCCAGGCTCCGTGAGGGTGACCGGGAAGCAGGTGGGCAGGGGCGTTGCCCCGGTAGCTTGAACTCGGCCATGCGAGTGTTGACACCATGGAAACCAGCAAACGCTGCACGCCAGGGTTGGGTTTTTTATCATTAAAACTTTTGAGCCAGCTTTCCCTGGGGAAAGACTTGAGGGTACTGGGTTTCCTTGGATGTAGCAGATTTGGCCAAGAGACAGGACGCTTGGGAGTTAGAAAGTCCTGGCTTTGGACCTTTCCTCTCCGACCGGAAGCTGGGTGTCCTTGGGGAGGTCGCTGAACCTCTCTGTGCTCCGTCTTCCTGCTTTGTCAGATGAGCTAATAACCTCCAGACTCACAAGGAGACTGCGAATCAGTGGGGTGTCTGTAAAGCCACCAGCACAGAGGCCAGCCCCCAGGGGAAGATCCACACAGGGAAGCCTCTGCCCACCCCGGCTTCCGGCTCCCCGCCTCACACCTGCCGCGCATCTGTGAGCATCCTGTGTCGCTGTGCTCGCCTGGAGGTGGCTGCTGGGTTTTCACAGCTCTCCCAGGAACCCCCCCCCGATGCTCTTCCCAGAGGCTGCACTGCAGCATCTGGGTACACGGTATGTGGTGGCAAATTTGACAAGTGCCTTTTTGACTGTCACTAGACCCATCTCAGCCCTTTGACCTCTGCCTGCCCTCTTAGTACCTATAGCACAGTGGGCCCACATGGGGACGCCCCTTCCATCCCCACAGAGGCCTGAGGCCAGATGCAGAACTGGGCAGAGCCTCGGGGAAACGTTCACCACACATCAGCGTTTGCAGACGGGTACAGTGAAGACGGCTCAATGAGCCTTCATCCCGGACCTGTCACCCGCTCCCACCCCTCGCCCTGCCCAGCACTGCTGGCCCAACTCAGCAGTGCCCAGGTGCCAGAATGTCTAACAGGCCAGTCTGCTGCCGACTGCCCCCCGGCTCCTCAGGGCATGATGGCCACTTTGCTGGGTCATCCTGGCACGTGACGGCCCCAAGGATGGACAGGAAACGGAACTGGAGTCTGAATGTCCAGTGCTGTGCCCCCTCCACCCCGCACGCCTCGCATGCAGCCTAGAATGTTCCTTGCCGGGGCTTGGAAGGGTGAGTAGGAGCGAGCCGGGTGGATGAGGGGCTGAGCCAGCACTTCCTCACAAGGTGCGGGGACACACGGGGCAGCTGTCATGGGGAAAATGCAAGATCGGGTACCCAGAGGAGCAGGCGCAAGGAGCTCCACAGGTGCCACCAGAGAAGTCCCAGGTCAGTGTCCCGAGCGCTCAGCACTGGCCCTGGAACAGGGCTTCGGTCCCCATCTGCACCTGATGGCGGGTCTCCCGTCCCAGACTAACATGGTGCCATGCTCCTGGAGGTCACCTAAACAGCATTCTGGGACCCACACCCCACCCCCTCAGACCTCGGGCCTCAGGTCAAGTGACAGTGTCCCTTCCCCCAACACTGTCCCCACCTCTACGCCTGACCCCTACGGATGGGAAATACTTGGTGAGCTCTGTAGGGCAGGTATATGGAATGAAGGAGCTTCTCGGGAGTGCTGGTGTAGACACACACACGCGCATACACACGCACGCACACACACGCACACACACGCACACGCGCGCGCACACACGTATGTGCACGCACACGCGCGCGCACACACACATATGCACACACACGTGCGTATACACACGAGCAAGAGGACGAAACCCATCCCCCAGCACCTGCTCGCTCAGGCCCCGCCTGCAGAACCCGTGCGGAACACACAGGGTTCAGGAACCAGAGCCCTGAAATATCCCGGAATGTACCAGAACCAAGCATCCGGCACCCCGTCTCGCCCACTGACTCTGGCTGGGAGCCACAGACCGGGCTCACCCCACTTAAGACAGAGCCTTGATCCGGAGGATCTGAGATTCCAGGTCAGATCCTGGAGCTGGCCCAGCCCCGGGAGGGACGGAGGTCCGGCCCCAGACGCCTTGTCGCTGGGCCACCAGGGGCTTCAGGGGTCGGGGTATCGCAAACGCTATGCCCAGGTCCCTCTCAAACGAGCCAGGCCTCCCCTCTGGGACACAGCCAAGGAGCCCCCAGTGCCACCAATCGGCACCGAGCGAGAATCTGCATGTTGGCATCATGAAAACCCGTATCTGGAGCAGGTTAGTATGTCCCCAGGAGCTGCTCGCCCCTCCAACGAATGGCTCAGAATTTCTCTGGATTTTTCGGCATGAGAAGAAATGGCTGAGCTGTAGCTTCCCCATCCCTGGCCACCCTGCCCTCTGCGCTGAAGACCTGCACGGCCGGCCAGGCACTGCTCAGAGTGTGCACCTGGTGTCCCCGCAATGCCCCCGCAATGCCCCTGCCCTGCCCACTCCAGGAGCTTCCCCAAAAGGGGCAAGGGAGAGGGAGCGAAGACAGGCATGCTCCCTCACATGGGGACATTTAACTGGCCTGGCCACGTGCCTACCGCAGGGCACACAGCAGGAGAGGCAAAGGGGTGCCGGCCTGAGCATCGAGCCACTTGCCCGTGGCTGCCCAGAGCACCGGCTGGAGAAGGCTGATGCCGCCCACGCTGCACTTGAGTGGCGATGTCTGCATGGTCTCGTATCCTCGCCATTCCCGCCCTATGAGCTGGCGACTTTCCCTGGACAGGGGACCATCTCCCAGCCAGGGCTTCGGTAGCAGAGGCGGCCCTGGCCGCCCGGTGGGAACAGTTCACCAGACCCCTTGTCCAGTTTCTCAGGACCCTAGGAAACACACTTGGCCCGTCGTGTCCACTTCGCCCGGAAGACGTACGCTCCCTGCTCTGAAGACGTGGACGTCGGCTGCATTAGGAAACACTTGTCTACAACAGAAACGCATTACAGGGTTAACGTCGCCTCTGCAACAATGACGAAACGCATCCTTTCTCATCTGGGACCCAAGGGGACGGTCCAGCTGTCACCAGAAGTAACCTGGGACCCGGCGAAGGCTCCGCCGGTGCGAGAGCAGGCAGGCCTGGGCGCTGTGCTCCGGGATCACGTCTGCAGAAGCCCAAGTGTCGCCAGTCTGGGCCGCCTCACTTGGACACCCTGGCCTGCAGGGTGCCGGGCAGATAGAGGTACCTCCAGATGGCATAGTAGTGGGTGCCGGCGCCAAACGCCACAAACAGGTGCCAGATGGCGTGGGCGAAGGGGATCCTCCCGTCGCTCTTGAAGAACACGGTGCCAACGCAGTAGAAGGCGCCTCCGGTCACCAGCTCCCAGACGCCCTTGGTGTCGGGCTGTCGGCAAGGGCAAGGGAGGGGCACAGGTCAGAGGAGCGGCCAGCAACGTCACGAGCACCCGGCCATCGCCCCCACCCACCCAAATCGAAAAGACCCAAACTCCCGGGAGGGGTGTCAACGCCGTGAGGTCACCGGTTCTCTCCGTGTGACGCGTTTCTATCACAATCTCAAAGAATCTTTTATAGCGTTTTTATCTTGTCTAAAAAGCAACACTTCTGGGTCTACACCCAAAAGAAGGGACAGCAGGGACTCGGGCGAGTACTCGTAAACCCAGGTTTGAGGCAGTGCTATTCACAACGGCCCAGAGGCGGAAGCAGCCACCCAAGTGTCCAGCGGCGGGTGGAGGGACAGATGGGTGAACAGAATGTCATTTGTGTTATCGCATACGATGGAATACTACTCAGGATTAACAGGACGGAAGCTCTGACATGTGCTGTTACCTGGATGGACCTGGAGGACATTGTGCCGAGTGAAATAAGGACACAAAAGGACAAATACTGTCTGATTCCACTTCTACGAGGTCCCCTAGAGTCGCTAAATTCATGGAGACGAGGTAGAATAGAAGTTACCTGGGGGCGGGGGCGGGGGAGGGGGCGGGGAGTCAGTGTTTGATGAGGGCGGAGTTTCAGTTTGGGAAGATGAGAACGTTCCGGAGATGGTGGTGGCGGTGGCTGCACGACAATGCGCACGTGCTTAAAATGGTTAAGATCATAAAGTTACGCATATTTTATCACCAGGCTTGAACAGTCAAACATGCGCGTGGCAAAACACTTCAGAGAAAACCAACAAAAAGGAGTAAGGGAAAAGTTCGTGGTCCTAGCCCTCGGAGATGACTGCCCTTAACGTGGAGTCATTGTCCAAGGGACTCAGGCGGGATGAGAGGGGGCGAAAAGTAAGGAGAACCCGCCATGCTGTCCCTCTGTCTCCCCGGCCCAGTCCTACAGGTGACAGTGCTCTGCGGTGTCCTCCAGGAGCTGCCTCTGCACGCACAATCCACCACGTGCACAGATGCGTGGGAGGTAGCCAGTGGAGACGGCGCCCCCCGCCCCCCCGCATCCTGCAGCTTCATCTCCCGCTCGCTGGGCTGACGGGGCTCCGTCCACACCCCCGTGTAGTGTCTGCTACTCAAATATTAATTACTTGATAATAAAATGCACAATACCCAGCACTTGTTAGCACTTCCGATGTGCCGGGCACTGTACTAAGGGCCTCACTCCAGTCCTCTAGGGCCACCTTCACGACGGCCTCAGAGGCAGGAATCGCCTTGAGGGACAGTCACCTACGACATCGTGCGAAGTGAAAAAAGCATGTGGCAGAAGGGCACATGCAGTGTCATCTCATTTTCAGAAAAGAAAAACCGACAAGTCCGTGTGTCTGCATATCCACAGAGACTCCATGCAAATGAGAACATGGGAAAGGCCCACGGCCAACAGTTAACGGTGGCTGCGGCCTGGAGGAAGCGGGAGGGGACCGCGTCTCTGCCGTCCACTTCCGGACGGGACTTACCGTTCGCGGTGAGTATGTGTTTAAATGTACATTTACTATATGTAAGTACAAATATGTATTTAAACGTATAATATGTAATTTGATGGAGATTATATAATTTAATAGGTGTAACTTAAAATACATATTTAAAACAAAAATAAACTTGGGGAAAAAGGCGACCTGTAAAAATGAATACGGATCATAGGAAAAACGCTGAGCAAGAAAACCGAATGGGACACGATTTTATTGCCGACGATTAAAATGCGATGAAAGCTACGATCGGTAAAACGGTTTGGTACGAGTATAAAAACTGGCCGGTCGATAAAACAGAAGTGAAATCCCAGAAACAGACCCATGTGTATATGTGAATTCGACACGTGATGAAATGAGCATCTTTAAATGGTAGATAAATGAAATAACTGGCCGATCATTTGGGGAGGAATCACCATATATGAGAGAAACTGCGGTGGGGATAAAGCGTTTAAAATGAGAAGTTAAACCACAAAAGGAACGGGAGGAAAGATAGATAAATATTTACATGAGCTTGGAATAGCCATAATAGTTAAAGCGAAAGCCATAAAATTAAAAAAGAAAAAAAGAAGAAAGAAAACCAGTTAGATGTGAATACATAAAATGTGAACATCTGCCAATAATAATAACTTAAAAATAATGCCGCTCTCTGGCCTGGGGAGGTAGCGGACAGGCTGAGCTTCCTGTGTCCAGCTGACAGACAGGGCAACTGAGGCTCAGCCAGAAGAGGCCCTCAGGGTCTACTGCCTATTTGGGGGAGTCACGCTGACATGCCGTGCCTCAGTTTCCTCTGCTCTCAGAGGAGAAGGCTCGACTTCACAATCTCGGGGGACAGCCTGGGTCCTCTCCAGCTGGAGGCGAGGCCCCACGCCGGGCGGGTGGGACTTACCATGGAAAGGATGACCAGGGCGGGGAAGAAGCCCATGACGACGTAGCACAGCAGCTCCACAAGCTTGTACCTGGCAGGAAGACAAGCCACCTTGGCCTCCGGAGAGCTCCCCGTTCTGGGCATGAGAAGACACCCTGACAGGAAGGGTGAGAGCACACCTGGGCTCACGCGTCACCCCGCTACACCCCACGCGGGGGCCGGCAGGGCCGGGTGGCCTTGGACAGGTCTCTTTCTCTCTCTGAGACTCGGTTTCCGCAAGTGACATTTGAGGGTTGCAAATGCAGAGTGCGGGGTGCGTCCAGGCACTCCCCGAGTGCAGGCCCAGGGCAGACGTCAGGGTTTGACCCCAGCACCTTTGCCCACGGGGCCCTGCGGCCACTCTCCGTGGACCTGAGTGGTTGCATCGGCCGACATCTCCTGCCTCCCTGGAGGTGCCGAGAGCGTGTCCTTCTACAGCCCCGTTTCCCTCCCCTCTCGATAATCCCCATCCTGTCACTCATCAGGCCAGACGCACAGAGCCTCTCCCCTCACCAGCTAACACAGCTTAGGCAGGGCAGGTAACAAGTTCAAGTTCAAGTTCACATGAAAAGTTCAGCATGTCTCGGAACCCACAAGGTCCTTTTCAAAAATTCTCCAGACTGACCCTGTGCTGTGGACCTGGTGGCCATCCCTGCACCTCAGCACTGGGACGCCAGGCAGGGCGCTGCCCTCCCGCTTCTGGGGTCTCACGTCCCCGGGGGCAGGGAAGAGGAGGCCCGGCTGCGGCACTGAGGGGCACCCCGCCCGACAGAGCCCCCAGCCCTGCTTACCGCTCGTGGAAGAAGAAGACGTAGACGGTGCCGACCGAGGCCATGACCCAGACCAGCCAGCGCATGTGGGACGCCCAGGGGCCCAGCTCGCGAAGGTTCAGCCTGGGAGAGAGAGCCGGGGGCACAGCCTGACGGGGGCCCCCTGGGACCTCGCCCTGCACGGCTGGCCCGTCACGGGAATCCGACCCCAGAGAAGCCCCGTCCTCTGTGGCTGCACACGTGGGACCTGAGCTCTCGTGAGAAGACACGTGGAAAGACAGAAAGAAAACCTGACATGATACGCAATGACTAGAGGAAAATTAAATTAGCAAACCGACAACGTCCCAGCGTGACGGGAAAGGCCATCCGACAGTGCCAGGAGCCTGAACGGGGGGAGGCTGGGAGGGGGCGGAACCCACCGGCTCCAACCCGCACGCATCCGGGGACCCAGCGTCCAGCCAGGGAGACGCCGTGCGGTCGTGCGCCAGAGCCCCTCACCCACGGACCGCAGCACGCGCCTCCTTCGAGTCAAGATTTTAAGCAGGGAGCTTAGACGTAAGCCCGATCCGTCAAAAATGTAAATAAACACATACAGAAAAATGGTTTTTTCTGATCGAGGCGGGGATGGGGGCTTGGGAGTCATTCACGTCCCCCCTCGCTCACCCCGACCCTCCAGAAAAGAGCTGAAAAACCAAGCGATACAAAGAAAAACCACCCACCACCTCTCGTTTATGTCCCTCTGCACCGTGCACCCGGGCGTCCCACCAGGAAGCTAGCCGCCACGCCATCCTCGTCCCCCGCATCCAGTCGACCCCCGAGTTCTGCGGATTCTCCCTCCTGAGCACCTCTCGAGCCAGCCACGGCTCCCCGCCTCGGCATCACGTCCCTCCCTCACGGCCACAACTGTGGCTCGCTTCCCCGTGTCAGCATTGGCACGGTCAACGCCTGTGTCCCTGTGGGACCGTCAGGCCCCGTAGGAGAGAGGGCCCTGCCCGTGTTTGCGGCCGCAGCCTCAGACACCAGCAGAGGATGGGGCGGAGCCGCACGGAGCCGCTGCTCGGTCAGCCCCAGCCAGGGATAAAGGAAAGAAGCCCAGGCATTCGATCGGCAGAGGGGAGGACAGTCCGAGCTGACTCTCGAATCTACGTCACGGAGCATTACTGCGGCTGAGCACAAAACTTACCTTGACTCTTCTCGTCGACATCCAAGAAGAAACCTGAGGTCACCTAGCTCCTGACAGGCTGGGGGCCAACTCGGGGGTCGGGGGGAACGTGCCCCTTCCGTGGCCTCCAGCTTCTCTCCTGCTCTCGGCACACTCCACTGGCCTCCCACCTACCCGCTCAAGCTGCACCCCTCACCCAGGACCTGCGTTTATTCTAGAAGTCTCCATATGCCCACCTGGCATCTCACGACCTGAACCACACAGAAGACCAGCAAGCCTTGCCCCCTCCCGAAGCCCAGCAGAACAGGGTCTGGCGACGCCCCCAGGTGGACAGCAGCAGGTGACTCCCCAGCACCCCCACAGTCACTGACTCCCTGGGACCTGCCATCTGGCCCTTGTCTCTCCCCCCCACCTCCAGTCAGTCACAGTCCACTTTGTTTCCTGTAAATATCTTTTCCATTTATCCTCTCCTCTCGACCTCCACGGTCACCACCCAGTCCAGGCCACCACGGTTTCGCTCCTCGGTCCTTGCACCAGCCTCCTCCGTGGCCCCCGGCAACCAAGGCAGCCACCCTTCAGAGTCAAACGCCATCCGCTCCTAAGCGTAGCCCCAGCAACCTCCCGCCTGTGCCAGAATGCCAGAGGCCCAGGCGTCCATAGTAACCGCACACCTGGAGACCACGCAGACGCCTGTCACAGCAGCATGGGTGCCTGAGGGGCAGGCCCCCAGGACGCTGTCCAGCACCCTGCAGCAGGACTCCGTGAGCCTCACCAGACCCAAAAGAACCACCGCTCCATCACTAAGAAGTTCAAGGTCAGGCAAAACCGTCACGTGAAGACAGACTTCAGGGCCGTGGTTTCCCCCGGGCCTGGTGACTGCAGGGACGAGGGGCTCTGTCCCTCCATCTGGGTGCCGTGTGACGCGCTGCCGAGAGGTGCGTTCATGCCCGCACGTGCTCGCCGGAAACGGTACACCCCCATCGACATGTGGAGTGATCACCCCCATGCATACGGCAAAACCCCTTTGTTAGCCGAAACGATGAAAGAGAAGGCCCCATTTAAGACAGGACAGCCAAAAATAGGAATTCCCTAGGAGAAAATGGATCACCAAACCTTTCTGTGCCCCCCGCCCAATCTCAGAGCAGTACACCTCCTCCAGGCAGCCCTCCTGAGGCCCCCACGCCAAGGCAGTGCCTCTTCTGAGCTCCCATGTCTGCGCGCACACAGGACCATCTCACTGTGCCGTCATGGTCCTGTCATAGACCCTCGTCCACCAACAGCACCCGGCACCGCCCAGCCATGCAGGACACAGTCAGCAAAGGCGAGCAGAACCATCCTGCGGGCTCCCCAGGCTTTCAGCATGTGACCTGAGGCTGAGGGTCTCTTTATTCCAGAACTGTGGGAGTTTAAACTGTGCTACAAACTGTGGAGGGTGACCTGGCAATAGTCCGCGAAATTATGAAGGCCCACTCCCCGCCACCGAGAAGTCTGAGTAAGTCTCGGAGTTTATCCCGCAAAGATCAGACTCAACTCTCCGAAGCTGCTGTTTCTGTAGGTCTAAGTCGCCTCTTATCAATTTCATCAGATTCAAGCCCACAGATCCACACACGCGTGAGCTAAAGGATACACAAACCAGGCTATTCACTGCGGTGTTACTTATGACAGCCAAGGAATGGAGTGTCCCAACGTCATAAATAGCCCTAGACACAGGGCGGCTGGGAACACCGTGCTGCTGTAAAAAATAGCGGGACTTCATCGGCGTCTCATCGACGTGCAAACGCGGGAAGATCTCCCGGCCGCATTGCTGTGAGAATGGAAGCCGACCGCACGGCAGTAGACGCGTGGCCTTCCTGCCGCGTGAACCGTGGGAGAAAGTAGACGCGTGAACACGCACTTCTAAATAGACGGTGTGAGCACGCGGGTTTGCGCCTGCACACACCCGCAGAGAGAGAGTTCACACAGATACGCCTTCACACCCGCAGAGAGAGAGCTCACACAGATACGCGTTCACACCCGCGGAGAGAGAGCTCACACAGATACGCGTTCACACCCGTAGAGAGAGAGTTCACACAGATACGCGTTCACACCCGCGGAGAGAGAGCTCACATAGATACACGTTCACACCCGCGGAGAGAGAGCTCACGCATTGCTGTGAGAATGGAAGCCGACCGCACGGCAGTGGGTGCGCGGCCTTCCTGCCGCATGAACCGTGGGAGAAAGTAGACGTGTGAACACGCACTTCTAAATAGACGGTGTGAGCACACGGGTTTGCACCTGTGCACACCCATAGAGAGAGAGCTCGCAGATACGCGTTCACACTCGCGCGTGTCCTCTCCCACGTGGAAAATGACTCTGGAAGGACACGGGCGATGCTGCTCAGTCGCTTCGGGGCGGGAGAACGGGTGGGGGGCGTCTTTCACCCCGCCATGTCGTGCCCCGTCGGCGTCAGCGTGCTAGCCAGCCACACACGACAAGCCACGCGAACGAGGGAGAGGGAGGGAGCCGGCCGGGCCCTTCCCGGCGCCGGCGCGGTACTCACCAGGGCGCGTAGGAGGCCGCTATGAAGAAGTAGATCACCATGCGGTCGAACATGTGCAGCGAGTGCTCCACCGTCCTGGGCGCAGAGGGCGGGTCAGGGCCCCGCAGCCCCGGGCTTTCCCACAGCTGGGGAGGGCCCAGGACGGGGCGCGCCCGCCTCCATCCAGACACCACCCCAGGCCTCCCGTCGGTGAGGGCCAGGGCCATGGTTTTCAAACCAGCCTCCCGCCCACCCTGGGGTTGAATGGAGACGCCTCGGGGGTCCACTGAGGACCCCCTCTCCTCTCCTCTGCATTTCTATTGTATACACCGGACTTTTCAAATGATGAAAGAATTCGGTGGCTTAAAAAAAACATGCCAAGACGACTAACTATGCTCCCTGCAGGTGCTCTGGGTTCTGGTACTGTGGTTCGGTCCAGGCTCCAGAGCCAGGGGCCTGGGTTCGAATCCCAGCCCTCCCGCTCAGGGACCGTGACCCTGGACAAGTCTCTTCCCCTCAGTCCCCTCGTCTGAAGACAGGGACGATGTCGGCAGGTGTCACGGGGCTCTGCGAGGGAGGATTGAGTTAGCACTCAGCCCAGGGCCGGACGGGAAGTGCTCCATGACGTGAGCCGGCATCCCCGAGGCAAACTCCACATCCTGCCTCCCTCGGCCCACAGTGGGCCACCCCCCGTCCCCTGCCCAACGCGCACCCCTCCCGGGGACTGGGCAGGTACCTGAGGTGGCTCTTCTTCCAGGAGATGGTGTGGAACACGGTGGACACCACGAACAGCCCACAGAGGCCGAGGCCGTAGATCCAGGCCGAGATGGTCTCCCAGTCGTCATCCGACAGGAAGTAGAGGTTGGAGCTGCCAAGGATGCTGGGAATGATCCAGAGCTGGAAGCAGGGAGGGGACACACAGGTGCTCCAGGGCCGGCCTCTGGCCTGGGGTCCAGGGCAGTACAGAGCCCAGGAGCCCCCTCCACGCACACCGGCCTGCTTTTCCCCAGACCCGCCCGGCCCAACAGAACTGCCCGCCACAGCCGGGCTGGACCTGCACTGTCCAGCTTGGGAGCCACAAGGCTCCTGAGCACCTGCACTGTGACATGTGCCACTGAGGACGAAAGTCTCAACTTTATTTCATTTTAATGGATTTCTACCCAGAAGACCCCTCGCTCTCAAGCCGTGGTGTACCCATCGTCTCCCCTGAGAGCTCTAGGAACTCCCCACGGCAGAGGGGCATCCTCGGCCCATGTACCCAGTGGCCTTCCCTCGAGATCCCGCTCGCTCCCCCGAGGGCCACGCAGGACTTGAGGAATGGGGTCAGTGGGGACCTGTGGTCAGGACGCTGAATCTCTCCAAGGACGAAGAGACTGCCCCCCTACCCCAACCTGGAAGGTCCTCTCTCAGCATTCAGCCCCCCGGGAGTCAACTCACAGCGTGGGTAGCACAGTTGGCGGCATGTTCGTACTCTGTGGGCTGGTACCTCTTGTGGGCGGGGACTCGGTGGTTCATGAACCTGAAACAAGGAGCACGGGTCCTGAAAACTCGGTCGCAGAATCCCAGGAGGCCCGAAGACCTCAGCCCTACAGGTGGAAGGGCGGGGTCCCCCCTGCCTCCCTGCCTCCCTCCCTTCCTCCTTCTCTCTATTACATTGGTCTGGACTTCCGATACTTTGTGCCTCATCCCCAGCATGGTGTTTGTCCCAGAATTTTGCTAAATATCAGGGTGCAGCATCCTCTTCATTTCCTATTTTTAATTTTCTTTACACATCCCTGACACACAGCGCAGCTCCCCAAGGGTACAGCTTGACAAACTTTTACATTCAGACACAGCCACATGACCATCACCCAGGACAAGCCAGAGCTCACCTCCCACCGCCGGAGAGTGCCCTGACGCCCCTTCCCCCATCCTCATCGTCACCGTCGTCATAGGTTAGAAGTTCTTGAACCTTCTATCTATAGGCTCACACGGCACACATCCCTCTGTGTCGATCACCAGGGCTGGTCTTGGAGGTGAGGAGGGGACACCTCCGGGTGGTTCGGGACTCTGTGCAGGGGTGTTTGAGTCAGGCGAGGAGGGTGAGCCCGGCTGGGCAGGGAGTGGGTGAGATCGGCACACGCCCGGCTCTCGGGCCAACGGGCTGGACCACACTGGCTCAGAATCAGGCGGGTGGGCAGTTCGCCAAGAATCATCATCCGCCAGATGGGGTGAAACTCCTCGGAAACACCAAAAACGTTCCCCCCGAGGTTCCAGTTATTACTAGAAAGACCTTCGACGACGGGAAGCCAGGGCGTGGTGCAGCAGGGCGCGGAGCACTCCCCGGGCACCCTCTGTGGGTTGGGTCCATGCACGCAGTGGAGCTGACAGTTTCTGTACCCTCCGGGGAATGTCTGTGGGCCCCTGCCAGGTGCTGGGGGGTGGCAGTGCTCTCGGGGTGCGGAGGGAGTGCTGACGTCAGCACGCCGGCTCCCGCAGGATCTGAGCCCCCGTGCACGGGCAGATTAAACGCTGGGCTTACAGTCATGGACAGGATGGAGGACCCTCCCCTAGAAGCGGGGACCCCAAGGAAGCACAGAACAACCAGCCCGTCAGCCCGCCTTCTTCACACGTGGCCCGGGAGGAAGTCATCAACAGCCAAGACTGGCTTATAAAGTAATGCATAATGACAACAAAAACAGTGTTGTGGGGTGGACTGTGCCCTCCAAAAATTCCTGTGTTGGAGTCCGAGCCCCCAGAACCTGAGCGCGTGACCTTGTGTGGCGCCAGAGTCATTGCGGCATATGGAATGCGTGAACATGAGGTCACACTGCAGGGTGTAGGGGGCCCTCATCCAGTACGACTGGGGTCCTGGTAAGAAGGGAGACGCAGAGGGAAGAAGGCCATGTGAGGACGAAGGCGGATCTCGGAGTGACACGTCCGCAAGCCGAGGGACGCCAAAGACCGCCGGCAGCCACCAGAAGCCAGGAGAGAGCAGATGGTCAGTCTGAGCCCGTGGACGCGGCCAGACCTGCCCACGCCTTCATCTTGGACTTCCGGCCTCCAGACTGCGAGAGGATAAACTTCTGCGGTTTTAAGCCACCAAGTGTGTGTGGTCATTTGCTACCACAGCTCTAGAGACACCAACGTAGGTACACTCAGGGTTGATTTTGACAGATTCTGCCCCAAAACACCCTGAGGGGGCTGTGCCGATTTACGCCCCTGCAGCTGGGCTGGGATGCAGCTAAGGCCCTTCCTTCTCCGGGGTGGGAACCCAGGCTCCGACCAGAACCTTCTGTGGCTGCCAGGCACAGCCTGACCGCCCTCTCTCCCTCTGCCCCTTTAACGAACACCCTAAGCCACCCATGGTGCCAGCCACGCGGGGCTCGAGGGTGATGTCACGGTTGCCATGGCGACCCAGGATGGGCAGTTATTCATTTATTTCTGGGCTCTACAAAACTCTCCTTGTCTCTCGCCAGAGCAGTGGCAGCTATTGAATGTCCAGGACAGACAAAGGCCGGCGAGAGAAAGCGAGGTCTGGATTCGGGGCCCGGCGCCAGGGGCAGACGCCCAAGAAATCAAGTTCCCACCGCCCCCAAGAACCAAGAACTTCTCTTTAACTCCTTGTGGCCCAAGTCCTTTCTTCGTAAACCTCTAGGCAGGCATTTAAAGACGACGGGGCATCGACTGTTTAATTGACGTTTTCATTTTTATTTTCATTTACATACAGTAAAATTTCATTCCTTTTTTTACTATACAGTTTTATTACAGTTATAGAGAATCGTGTCACCATCACCACGATCATGATGAATAGCAGATCCATCGTCCCCCCCAAAATGTACTCTTGGTCCCCGTCCCTCTCCCCAGCCTGTTCTCTGTCCCTACAGTTTTGCCTTTTCCAGAATGTCACAGAGAAAATGGAGTTATACAGTCGTCCTAAGCCTTTTTTCAAAGTCTAAAGAGAATGTATTGTATAAAGTCCAAGCGCATTCTTAGGTGAAAAGAGACTGTGTTGAATGCCGTAGTTTCTTACTTTCCATTCGAAATGCATCGAACACAAACTTGTTTTATGCAAGAAGAAAACGGACCTTCCTAAATGTGACATTACTCATCTTGGCAATTATTCTCAACCCTTCCACTCTCTCGTTTTTGTTGGCTTTTCTCTGTGCGGGCTTCTTTCGCTCGGCACGCTGCGTGCGAGATTCGTCCGTGCTGGGTTGCTGGTCTCTTCCCTTTGCTGTTAGGATGCTCCAGTGCGTGGACGTATAACAGCTTGCTTATCCATTCCCCAGCCAGGGCACAATGGAGTCATTTTTAACAGCCGAAATGCACGGATAAAATTTAGAATGTTCCAGAACAGAGCTGGCAGTCCAATAAGCAGCCTTCGAGATTGTGGGAAATGTCTCCTACATGAGTTGACATTATTAGCAGATAAACTACAGGAAGCAATGGACTTTTCTACCTCCCCCCGGAGGACAGAAGCCCCAGCCTGCGGCCAGCCTTTGCTTCTTAGATGACCATGTGGCCACGGCATTTGATGGCGGTGGGAGGGCGGCTCCACGGGGAGGGCTCCCAAACTCAGCCAGGATCCGGAGCCATATGGTGGCAGAGAGACAAGGACAGAAGGGCGAATTCCCTCCAAAACTGGAAGGGCAGGGGCTTTGGCGAAAGGCAAGGCTGGGTGAAAAGTCCTTGCAAGGTCACTTAGCTGCTGTGTGACCGACGGGAAATTGCGTAACGTCTCTGGGCTGCGGCTTCCTTCTGCAGAGAGGGAGATCTCATCACCCAGCCTGCAGCTACCATGAAATAATAGGACTCAACAGCCCACACGAGGGTGCCCGACACACCCAACACTCGAAGGGCGGGCATTCTTTCCACCGAGTCCTGGAGAACTCCCGAGAGTCCAGGCACTGTTCTTACTGGAGCGTGGCCCCTCCGGGAACCTCACATGGACGTCCCATTTGGACCCCACGGCATCCTTGCAAAGTAGATGTTATTATTCCGACTCGAAGACGAGGCTACAGGAGGTTAGGCCAGTGCTCCTCAGTCTTGGTCGGACGTTAAGAATGGCCTGGGAAATAGAGGGATGAATCGGCAAAACGTGGTCCATCCACACAGTAGGGTGTGGTTTGCCACAGGCGCCGGGCTCAGCGGGGGGCAGCCAATGGGGTTCGGCTCACACGGCAAGTCTATCGATCGGGCGGTGGAGGCTGCTGGACCTCTGCGTCGCAAAGGACGCGGTGTGGTGACGGATTTGGAACTCCTGCCGTGGGCACGGGGCAGGCAGCAGGAAGCTATCCTGGCTTGAGAGTTCACCGCCCTCCTCCTCTCTGAGCCTCACGACGAAGCCGCACACTGACCGGGGCTGAGACTGTGTCCATCGTCCTACCCAGGGATCCAGTGAAGCGAAGCCACAAACTAGGAAGCTTTCCAGCGCCCGCCCGGCCTGGGTGGCCCTGTCCGTGGTTCTGATGGGAAAGGTCCTGCCAGCTGTCTTTCACACCATAGTATAACGTACCTGGGCATCCTCTCCAGGGTGGAGCACAGCTCGTCCTTCTGGAGGCAAAAGGAGGGGAGAGCCAGAGCTCTACCCCAGCTCCTGAGGTCACCACCTCCTCGGCCGGCGGTCAGCGTAGCCCCGGCCAAGGGCTGCCCACACCCCGTCCCCCTGGACCCTGACTTTGTCAGTCCCTCTCACCTTGGAAAATCTACACCTTGAGATGACAAGTTAGGGACAGTCCAGCCTTTTAAACCCTTCCGAGTTTCTGGAGCCGGCAGCCTCCTGAGGCAGGGGTGAACCCCGCCAGGACACGCGGCTCGCCCAAGGCCACACAAGTTTAGTCAGCTGACTCGGAAAAGCGGAAAGAAGCTCCAGAGGCGAGACTGGGGGAAGAGGGGGGGAATATTATTTTTTTCTTTCTATTTCTGTGTTGCTTCATTGACCGCAATGTTCACTTACACTTTAGTAATGTTTTTAAACATCTCATCAAGCAAGGCACGTTAAATACGAAAGTCTGCCTTCAAAATCAATTATCGAGACATTCTCGAACCTGCCTCGTCTGAGTTGGGGGAGGGGACTGGAGGGGCTGGTCCCCAAGGGAGTTCTGGGAAGCCCCAGGTGCCCACTCCCGCAGAACGAGAATACGCTGTGGACTATCCAGGCCGTGGGCACCAGACGGCGACGAGAACGAGGGAAGGTGACCGCCGCCCGAAGTCCGGGCGCTGCCCGGACACAGCACCGGATGACGGTGCGAGCGACTGGATTGCGCACAGAGGAACTTGGAGACCCAGCAGCGGGGGCTTCGCGCGTCACAGCCAGCACAGCGGCTGCCCCCGGGTGTGGGGGCGGAGACCAGAGAGGATGCGAGGAGGTCCCCAAACACGGGCGATGCGGGCATCCTGGTCCGAATGCCGGTTCCACACGCACGCTGAGCTCGCGAGCGGTGGGGGAATGCACACTGCCTCGGGTGCTGCCTGGCTGGGTCTGGGGGTGCAGGGCGCTTTCAGACCACTGCCCTGCGGTCACTACACACAGCCCAAACCTGCTGACCCCCCATCCGCCCCTGTCCCCACCACCTGGGCCTCCCTCCCTGAGCGCACCCAGCTGCTGTTCCTCCTTCGATGTGGAGCGGCCAGGCCCAGCCGCAGAGCTGCGGCTTCTCCCTCTCCTTCCGGCCTGGGGCGGGTGGGTCCGGAGCCCCCCGAGAGAAGCGGCCTTCTCCCCTAAACAAGCCTGGGCCCAGGAAAGCTGCGAGGCGGCCCCTTCGGGGCTGGGCTGGTACCTGGCATTGGCAGCTCTGAATCCCCAGCACAGAGGACTAAAGAGGTTTGTCTGGGAGACAAAAGGGGTCTGTCTGTCCGTCTCGCAGAGGCGAGGACAGCCCAGGGCCGAGCCGGCCCCAGGCTCGGGCCTCCCCCCACCCCTGCCCCCAGCTTGGCCTCGGGCACCCTTTGTGTCCATTCATGAATTCGCGGCTCCTGAGAGGCAGACAGCATCTTGGCTCAGTCTTTGGGAAACAGAGTGGGAAGAAAAACAGTCCTTGGGCTGGTGCCACCTCAGAAGGGCTGTGAGATCCGAATCCCAGGGTAGAGCGGGCCAGAGACAGGAAGGGGAAACTGGACAAGGGGTGGGAGCGCGGGGGCTGAGCCCGATGCCCGGCCTGGGGAACGCGGGCACGGCCCGTAGTCGAGGACGCCGGCCTGGACACTGCACGTGGCGGGCCATGGGGAGGGTGGCCCTGCGGTGTGCGCGTGCCGCAGCCCCTGGGGAGCGCTTCCCACTGTGACAGTGAGCGACCACCTCTCTAAAGCAGGGACCACCCCCAGCCTCCCTGCCTCGCCGGAAGCTGACAGGTAAGAGGGCTCACAGGAAGCCCGACGTTCCAAGCCAGAAACCCTGGGGGTGAGGCTCCCACCTCTACAATTTTTGCACCCAGAGATTACAAAGGGACCAGAGCCAGCATCCTGCCCACGGCCCGGCCTCCCCGACTCTCTCCCAGGCGGCCCTGCCATGCTCTGCCCTCTTCCCGGACCACCCTTCCCTCTCCCACACAGCCCCCCTCCAGCCTCCCTAAAGAACTATCTGCCCTGAATTACCCACCCAAGTGCCTCGCCCTCCCCAGGGCTTCCCCAGCCCTCTGAGGGGGGCGCTGGCTCCTCCAGCATCTACTGCCACTCGGTCTTATGACAGCACCCACCTTCCCTCCTCTCTCCATCCAGTTCAGGTGGAGCTACACCCCATCTCCACCCCAAGCCATGCCTGACTCCCAATCCCCAACCTCCAAAAGGGGGCGCTGTGACCTAGACCTGGCCCGGTGACAGCTCTGAAAGGGGCATGTAATGCAAGGCAGGACAGGGGAAACCAATTCCAGGCGATGCTGCAGGGAAGGAACCTCGTCATGAGGACCGTGAGTGGTCCAGACAGCGGAGCACCAGAGGGAGCAGCACCCGGAGAAGGAGGGAGACAGCCGGTCCTGTCCGAGATCCTGGACCCAGCTGCGCCCAGACCCACCGACTTCCCGCTCCTGAAGGCCGGCAACGCTTCTTCCTTCTCTCTTTTCTCCTCCTCCAACCTCCTCTTCTCTTTTTCCTTTACGACAGTTCGACAGTTCGCGAGGAGCCTTCTGTTCCTTGTAGCTGAGAGCCCCCAGTTCACCTCCAAACCCCGCCTCCCCGGGGCACGCAAGCAGGAGCCACACCCGCGTTTCCAGCACATTAGTCGATATCTCAATTGTGCGCTTGATCGCACGGGGCCGTTGGCAGACTGAGCCCTCCCCTAAACTTGAAGCTTCTGGAGGGCAGGAGGCAAGCTCCGCAAAAGATCCAGGTTTGCACCCCAGATCCTGGCTCTCAATAAAGTTTCTGAATGAATCAATGAACCCACTAACCAACAGTGGGTGCCCACCCAGTGGACAAGTCGGGCATGCCTGCCACATGCCGACCATGCGGGCCCCCCCGCAGGGGACACAGAGGGTTTGAACAGCCCCCAGAGCACCCCTACTCCAAGGGGCTCACGGTCTGGCTGAGGGATGGCAAACAAAGATCCAGGACCTCCCGTGCTCTGCCCTGCTCCACTACGGGGACCTGGGACAAACCCGGAACGGTGACTGCGTCCGGGCGAATCTGAAGGTGTGTTTCTGCCCTGCGGCTCCTGGGTCGACCTCGCTTCCCGTTTCTCCTGCTCGTCTGTCAGCGCAGGTTTGCAGTGCGGGCGGGCGACAAGCGGAGGCCTGCCGGAGCTGCAGGACAGCTCCCCGGGCACCCCGAGAGTCGGGAGACAAGGGCGCGGGCCGGTGCTGCATCAGCCCGTCACTTAACTGGCACCCGCGGCATGCGGTTCATATGCGTTTCTTTACATTGCCCTCCGAACCACCCCGTGAGGAAAGCCAAATTTCCCGTTTCACCTATCCCTGCACCTCAGCCCCTCACCTGGCCACGTCACCACCTGAAGTTCTATCACAGTCACCTGCTTGTCGTCTGTTTCTCACAGCAGAGCGCGGGCTCCGTGAGGCCAGAGCACGTACCCCCAGCACCCAGGACAGTGCCCGACGCGTCACAGGCGCTCGGCGATTACCGGCCGAATCGATGGACTAGTGGAATGCAGATTTACACGTAGTGCCACCAAGTGTCCCTAGTGAGGGACCGGGTGTTGCTTGTCTGTCCTCTTTGTGGTCAATCAAACAACACGCTCGGCACAGCCCCAACCTCTTTCCCTTTTGACTTCGACCAATGCAGTAGTTACCAAAATCAAAGCCACAGACTCCTCCCAGCTCGCCCTTGGCGTGCAGGCTCTTGCCGGCTGTTGGGGGAGGCCCGCCCGCACGACAGAGCTTCCCGAAAAGCGGGGCAGGTACTTAGTCCCAAGACGAGTCTTTCTCTTGGTGACGTCTTAAGGACAGGGGGTCTGCATGACTCTGCTTCGTTCTATGTTCTTCACTGTCCATTCTGTGGCCACCCAGACCCCTGCAGGCCAGAGGGACACGTCCCACGCTCTGTGAGTGTGTGCACCTGGCCCATCCCTCATGCAGCTATGGAGGACCCGGCACCCAGGGACGCTAGGGAACCGGTTCAAGGGCACCTTCAGAGGGGCCGCGATGGACAATACACCGCTGGAGCACTCAGCGTGTGCCAGGCTCTGGGCCAAACACTCGCCCTCTTCCAAACGGTCCATTGTACAGACTAGGAAACTGAGGCTCAGAGAGTCAATCACCGAGGTTAGTACGACTTACTATTATTTCTCATTTTGCTAGAGAGAAAACCAAGGCACAGAGAGACCATGTAACACACTCGGGATCACACAGCCAAAGTGTGGGGTGGCGCCAAGGCAAACCCAGCTCCCACAGAGCCCTCACAGCACTAAATTCTAGATTCCACAATGAGTTTCGGGTGCCCTGCTGCTTGAGAAGCGACTTCCCTTAGTCACGGCGAGCCAGCCCCTGCCCGCGCTCAGACTTCGTGAGCTCAGCCATCCCTGTGCCACGCGGCTGAGAAACACCGAGGGATGTCACGACGCCCGTGTTTGTGCAGAGCCAGACTTAACGTCCACACGGCAGGATTCTTTACACTGGCGACCAGGTGGACTGGAAACTCCAGATGCGAATGCTTTCATTTTTGCAAAGTAAGACTCAATCACATTTGCAAAAATACATGAATAAACAAAACTAAAGTATTTCGGCTTTGCTTAAATACTTTTTGACTTTAAATTTTTTTCTTTTTTTCTCTTTTTTAACTTTAAATTTTGTACTTAATTCATCTTAACTTTTTACATTTAATAGAAATTTTTGGCTAATTTAAAATAAAAATATTTTTTCCCAATTTTTTATATGTGTTTTAATTTACGTTCGTGGGATTTTTTTAAATTATATTTTTCATTTTAATTATTTAGATTAGTGCTCTTTAAGAGAAATTCCTGCCACGATGGAAATGTTATGTGTTTGCCTTGACCCGTACAGTAGCCGCCGGCTGTACGTGGCTGCTGAGCTCTTGACACGTGGGGAGTGTGACTAAGGGACAAGCTTTTAAATTCCATTTCGTTCGATTATTACTATTAACAGAACCCGCATGTAAGTGAAAACCTTGAATATAAACCACATAGTTAGTAATTTTGCTGCGATAAAATTAAGAAAATAACAAATCGTATTATATACATCATAATTGATCTATTACGTACGTCTGTATTTTATTTCTCACCCGAGCATTGCCGCTGGCCCAGCAACAGATGCCGAGACACGTGTAAAAATAAACTCGGCCGTTTCTGACACTGGTCAGCCCTCAATCCTAAAACGGCCACCGTGCTACTGTTTGTTCCGTTTCGTCACTATGGAAGTATCTTTGTCGGAAAGGAGGACAGAGCCCATCTTGTTGAAAAGGTCGTCGGCGTGATTTTTAACATTAAATAGTAGGACGTATGGCACATGGGCCGCGAGCGTCCGGGGCGGGGCGGGCCTGGCCTCCCCGCGGATGAAGGGACGGGGCTGAGGCACAGATGGCACGCTCTGCCAGCCCTGCCAGTCCCTGTAAGGCGCGGGCGGCGGGAGGACGCAGAGTTCCAACCTCCGCGTCCGGTTCGGAGCGGCGCGTGGCACGCGATCGGGTGGGGTGACACTCTGCGACTGGGTAATGACGATTACCGTTGTCCCCATGGTCATGTGGTTGGCAGAAGAGCAGAGTCCATGCACACCCAGGTGCGAACCCCACCGTTAGCTCTACAACCCTGAGCAAACCCCACGAGGACAAGACCGTCCCTGCTCGCTGGCCTGCCAGCAATGAGCTGAGACAACGTGTGGAAAGTGCTTTGGGCTCATCTCCCCGACGTGTGGAAAGTGCTTTGGGCTCATCTCCCCGACGTGTGGAAAGTGTTTTGGGCTCATCTCCCCAACATGTGGAAAGTGTTTTGGGCTCATGTCCCCAACTCCATGAAGTGCTGTGCCAGCCTGGCCCGCAGTAGCCCAGCTCCCACAAACCCCACCTCCCCAGCACCCCTCCCTCCACGCGGGCCTCCTGAAGTCGGAGAAAGCCGACTTTCAGCTCCCTGATGGTCCCGTGCATCTTAAGAAGCTTCCTTTTTACAAACTGGTCGAGTCCTCTCTGGAGAGAGACAGGCTGTAAGCAACAGCTATGACATAACTAACCGCTCCAGAGCACTGACCGTACGGCAGCGCCAAATGCTTCGCATGCACTGTCTTAATCGCCATAAGAACAAAAACTGTTTATGAACCCATAACCTTCAGAATTTAAGCGCCGTGGCTGGTCTAGGACTGGTTCTAAGTGGATTTGAAGGGACATGAGGGAGTGGGACCGGACCTAATTCGACAGAAGGCCTACCATGGCCACCTCGAGCATCACCACCCCCACATTAGCCTCATTCACAAGGAAGCAAGCAAGGCCTGGTGGGTAAGTCGCTTGCCCCAGAGAATCCAGCAAGGAGGAGGGTAGAATCAAAGCAGAAGCACCAAGCCCCTGCCACTTCCCAAGGCCACCGCCCACGCGGGACATGCTGGGACCCAACCTCTGTGTGACCTGACAAGCAACTCCGGGCCTCACAACAAGACTGCGCTGTGGGGGCCGCCCCGGTGGGAGCCCGCGGACCTGGTCATTGTAACCTGGGCAGTCGGCAAGCAGCACATGGCCCTCGTGACCCACGGGACTTGGCCAATGGCCAGAGCTGACAAAGGATCGGGCGTGTGTCCACACAGAGTGTTCTCCTGAACGCCGGCACCTCGCCGCAGAAATGTCCCCACCGCACTGTTTACAGAAGTGAAATCTGGGAGATAAAGTAAGCGCAGGGTACGGTGATCGAATAGAAAATTGGTGCACAGTAAACTGAGGTCGCGAATAATGACGAAAAGATTAGGGAGACGAGACGACAGCAGGTCAAATATTAAAAATTAGGACAAACGGCTGGCTGCAGAGTATAGAAAAAAGACTGGAAGAAAACAAACCAACATGTTTACCGTGATGACCTCGAGATGGTGGTGATCGTTTCTTGCATTTTTATACCCACTTCCCATGATTTAAAAAGCGTTCTCCGAGGAGCACGTCCTGCGTTTGTAACCGTAACGTTGTTTTACAAGACCTGTTGAAAGCGACATTGCATTCAGCAAGAGAGGGGACCGACGTCTTCAGAGGTTAATTCGCTTATCCAAAGTCACACAGCCAGTATTCATTCAACGGATTTTGTCTGGTCCCTACACAGATGCCAGGAGCTGTTCCGGGCATGGAGGACGCAGCGGGGAACACGGCCGGCCGGCTGGACTACTCTTCCCAGCCTCCTTTGCTGGGAGGCGTGGCCATGTGAGTAGGTCTCCCCCAGGGAAGGTGAGACTGTGCGATCTTCTGGGACACGTAGAACCCAGCTTGTTTTCCTTCCCACGGCGAGAATGAGAACATGGCCAGAATCCAGAGCACCCGTGTCCCCTTCCCGATCCTGCCTTCTTCCCTCCCTCCCTGAGAAGTAACCACTGACCTGATTTTGCAGTAACCATCATCTGGCTTTTCACCCGCCTTCCTCTGCACTCCTAAACACAACAGGGGGTCGCCTGTTTTGGGGTGTCACGTGATTGGAATCGCACTTTCTCTTACATGTTGCTCCCGCTCAACACGTCTATGGGCTGCACCCACGTTGCCGTCTGTGGGATGCGGCTCCATGATGCGAACACACACCACTCCGCCAACGCCGGGCGTCTGGGTCGCCTCGGTCTTGCTGACCGCGAGCGATGCCACCGAGAAGGTCCTTGTCCACTCCCCCTGGCGCACCGGTGCACAGCTTCTCCAGGGCAGACGCCCAGAAGAGAATGGCTGTGCCTTGGGATGCGCACCTGTCCAGTCCAAAGTCACATGATAATTTCTGTTTCCCAAAGTACTTATACAGTATTGTCACACTTCTTCTATACTGAATACGATAACGGTGTCTCTCTCCCACCTTGTTTTTCAACGGGAGCAGGTTTACCGCTCATTCGTGTTCTTTCTTCCATGAAATGATTGGCTTTTTTTACATTTTCTATTGACTTGTTTGTCTTTTTCTTATCGTAGTTCTTTACATATTCTGAATATTAATTACTTGTTGGCTAATTGTGCCGCAGATACATCCTTCAAGTTTGTGGCTTTTCTTCTTCTTTCTTTACGGCGTTTTTTGGTGCATAGAAATTCTTAATTTTTAATGTAGTCTAGTCTATCCATCTTTCCTTTTATGGTTTATACTTTTTATGCCTTCAGAAATCTTTACCTATCACGACGTCCTAAACATATTCTTTTATATATTCTAAAAGTTTTCAAGTCTTTTTTTAATTTTTACTTTTAAATCTTTAATCCATCTAGACATACTTTTTTCTGTGTGGTGTGAGGTTGGGCTCCAGTTTCATTATTTCCATCTGGATAACCAACAGTCCCAGTGCCATTTATTCAATAGACCTTTCTTGCCTCCATTGATCAGCAACATCCCATTTGTCAAAATCAAATGTCTTACAGGCATGAGTCTGTTTCCGGCCTCTCTGTGCTGTTCCGTCGGCCAGTTTTCTCGGCCTTTATGACAAGTATGTTTCTTGAGGTAGGTAAACCATTCGAATACTCTAAGTGAGAACCTTAACGATCAGCCGGTCCAACCATCCATTGAGAAACAGAGGCTCAGAGAGGGAAATCATCTTTTGCAGTGACACACAGCATTTAACTAGGAGTGCCGTTAAATGTGCAATGTTTGTGTCCCTCCCGCTCCAAAAAAATTCCTATGTTGAAATCTAATTCCTAGTGTGATGGTCTTACACTAGGAGATGGGGACTTTGGGACATAATTGGGCCATGAGGGTGGAGCCCTCATGAATGGGATTAGTGCTCTTATAAAAAGAGGTCACAGAGCCAGCTCCTTCTCTTTCCACCGTGTGAGAATATGGCAAGAAGTCGGCAATCTGTGATCCAAAAGAGGGTCTTCACCAGACCCCAACCATGCTGGCACTCAGATCTCCAGCCTCCAGAACTGTGAGAAATAATTTTCTGTTGTTTATAAGCCACCCGATCTGTGGAACTTTGTTATAGCAGCCAGAACAGACCAAAATAAACACTCATCTCTGCCCTGGAGAATATTCTTGTCCTGTTCAACATGGCAGCTGTGGGCCGCATGTGGCATTTGAGCACTTGAAACAGAGCCAGTCCACATTGAGATGGGCTGTAAGTACAAAATACACACCAGATTTCGAAGACTCGTCGGGGCGGTGGGGGGTGGGGAGGATGTAAAATGATGTCTCATAAATGTTTATTTAGTTACATATTAAAATGATAGCACTTTTATAAAGAGTTAACTAAAATATATTCTTAAAATTAATTTCACGTGTTTCTTCTTTTCCTTTTTAGGACAGTGAAATAGGAAATTTGCCACACATTAACCTGAACGGCTACGAGAAAATCGTAAACTGTATCTGCGGCTTGTATGATATTTCTATTGGACAGAACTGGGTTAAACTATTATATTCACTCAGTCACGAAGCCTTTATTTAAGGACCTAATTTGTGGTCTGCATGGTTTTAAGGACCCCACGATGAGGAGGGAAGGGAAACAGTTCTTATCGACGCATCCCATTTTCTCACGAGGACTCACCACCCACAGAAGATGCTTAAAAGAAGGAGCTCGTGGTCCAGCCCCCAGCCTGGCTGGACAGCTCTATTCCGACTACAGAGGGGGCAGCACCAGTGTTCAAATCTGGACATCATTGAGACCAAGCCTCTTGTCTTTACAGATCAACCAGCTGAGGTCCAGAGACCTTGGGACGCCTACCCAAGATCCCGCAGCAGGTGTGGGGCAGGCGAGGCCCCTGGTGGAGGCTTCTCCCCTCCTGTCTCAATTTCTGGGCTTCTCCCTTCCGTTTGGGTGAACAAGCCACCAACTCACATCTGACAACGACACACAGGACCCTTGAGAACTTTGAAAACACCAGTGACCACACCTTAGAAGACCCCACGCGATTCTGCAGCCAGCCCTCCCACCTTCAAACCAGGAGAAAACCGACGGGAACTGGTCCTCACGTCCTTCCCCCTGGCGTCCCCTTTCCCCTGTGGGGCTTCTCCACTTTAGGAAAAAGACACTCAGCCCCCTCCCCCAGGAAATGGAGAGTGAGCCTGGGGGGGAAGGGCCAGCCCCGCCTCCAGCCTTCCCTGCCCCCATGCCGGGCCACACTCAGCCCCGCCCCCTGGGGGTCAGTTGTGCTCAGTTTGACCAGAACTTGTAGAAACTTCATGGCACCAGGGACCCTTAACAGTGAGCCACGGGACAGGATCTCAGAGGTGATGCGGGAGCGCTCAGATTCACCCCCTGCCGCTCCCTACAAAAGCGGAGAGCTGCGGGGAAGCGTAGGAGGTGCGGGGGGCAGGGGGGACTGGATGCCCCCTCAATGCAGGGGCAGAAGGAGAGGCCCGGGCTGCTCTCTCAGGAGGGCTGTTCCCCCCCCCACCCCCCCGCGCCCCGGAAACGCCTGGGTGCTGAGGGGCAACTTCATGTTTTCATGCCAGCTTTCAGGCAAGCCCACCCCCAAAACTCTTAGGGGAACTTAATAATTGTGTCCCCCACCCGCTGCCGTCCCCTAATTAGGAATCAAAAGCCACAGGAGCTTGGCGATCCCGTGGGAGTATCTGCCATCACCATTTTAGGAAAAGTGAGGCTCAGGGGACCAGGGACCTCACACTGAACAGGCCAACAGGTGCAGGCAGCTCTTCCTGGGTCCTGAGCCTCGGTTTCCCCACTTGAAAAGAGCAGCTCCCCATTCCTCCTGCTTGCTATGAGGGGGCTCAGGGGTGGTGCGGGGGCACAGGACAGTTGGGGACAGGGACGGGGGCGGGGGTGGGGGTGGGGGACAGGGGTCAAAGCCTTTCCTCACTAACAAAAGCGCCAGACGCCAAGCGAGGACTCTGCTCCGGGCTGTGCAAGTGCTTTCGAGGCGGCGCCATCGCGGAGCCCCCGGGGCTGGGGACTCTCACCCCCGTTTCGCACACACGGAAACTGAGGTTCAGAGAGGTGAAGCGACTGGCCTCGGGGCACCCCGCCGAGTGGAGGCGCTGGGACCCGCGCGCTCCGGGAGCCGC
>NW_006431919.1:20864221-20872804 GCF_000325575.1 Pteropus alecto | reverse complement strand
GGGCCAATCGCCTTGGTCCCCGCGGCCCCAGCGCCCTCCCTGTGCGGGGCGGACCCGCCAGCTCTCGGCGTGGGTAGGGAGAGTGGAGAGGAGATCTGGGGGGGATCTCCTGCACCTCAACCCCTTCTTTCCCTGGGTCCCCTCCGCCCGTAGCTTTTAGAGCAAGAAGGCTGCCGGCCCTGGACACCGCCTGCGCGCCCGCCCTCGGCCCGGCGTGGCTGGCCCCCCGCGTGGACTTGTAGCTTCTCCCACCGCCAGCGCCACCTGCCTGGTCCCTTTGAGGCGCGCGGCCCCAAAAGATCCTTCCCGAATGGCTGCAGTCTCTGGGGAAACCCCCTTACTCCCAGAGGCTGTGACCCTCAGAACCCCGAGACAGGGCACGTGCCCTGGTCGCTGGGTTCCTGGGTGCCGATGATCTGCCCATGCCTTCTGTCTTCTGTGAAATCCAGCTTTCTCTTTTAGTAGACCTTGGCCAGGATTCTGGGCTATGGGAAGCCACCTACTGGAAGGGGTGACACCCTGGGGGGCTGCTGGAGGCAGGACAGTCTTCAATGCGGAAGGACAGGTCCCCAAATTAAAAGAGAGGTCCCTCCTTCCCATACACGTCAACCTCCTCCGCTCCCCTCCCCTCTAGTTCCCAAGTCCCAGCCCCCTGCTACTTTTTATAACCCACGCTTTATTTGATATCTTACTACACATTCAGAAAATCATCCCCAAGGTAGCTAGAGCAAGATGAAGGACAAAGACAGAGACTCCATGGACTTCATCTCTGCACTCCAAAGCCTGGGCATCCACGGACACCCACACCTGTTATTGGTGAGGACCAGAGGGTTGCAGGTAGATGCGGTCAGAGGCCACCACGGGGCTGGGGGTGATGGCTGAGGGGAGGTACGGCTGGAGGTGGGGACCAGAAAAGGGAACCAGGGACGTTTACAGGTAAAATCCACCAGACCCTGTTGATGGATTAGAGGTGGAGGGTGACCGCTGGCCCTGCGGGTAGGCACTGGTACCATGTGGCGGGCAGAGAGAGGAGACCAGACGGGGAGCAGCAGGAAGGCAAGGAAAGGAAGGCGTGAGTTGGGTTTTGGCCAAGTGAACTTGAGGTCAAGGTTGATATGAACAGAAGGCCAAGGGATAGAGTGTGGTGGGCTAGAGGGGCTGGCAGGGCAGCACGCTCACCAGTGAGGAGGGGCCAGAGGACGGAACTGGAAGGATTTCTCAGAGGCATGGGTTTCAGATCGCCCATCTGGACCTCCCAGAGCTGTGACTTCCCTTATGCCAGCCTCATGAGACTTCTCCGTTAAATAAAAGGAAATAAGATTTACAATGCAATTTCTCGATCGCGTGAGCCACATTTCAAGTGTCAACAGACACGTGTGGCCAATGGCTATCACATGGGGCCATTTCCAACACCGTGGAAAGTTCCGTGGGACAGCATTGCAGTAGCAATGGAGCAGTCACGTTCAGGAAACTTGCACTTCAGTTGTCTGTGCTTGGTTAGGATGGAAGGTGTATACTGGGGGTCGTGGTTAAGAGCAGGTGAGGTTCATGGCTGTCGTGACCAGGGGCTCCTGTCCCCTTGTATGAAGGAGGGAAAATGAAGCCGAGAGGGATCAGGGGACCCTCCCAAGGTCACACAGCCTGAGGGGCAGGACCGGCACTGGAGCCCAGCTCTCCAGCCTCTGAGCTCGTGGCCAACACACAACTCCAGGAGCCAAAGTGAAACCAAAGCAGGTCGGGCCCGGCCCTGAGTTCATGGCTTCTTCCCTGACCTTGACCTCCATCACCATGGCTCTGACCTCCCGCCCCCACCTCAGGCTTCACTGTCAGCTGCACCAGGACACACCTATACCCAGGAGCCAGCCACACCTCCTTCCTCAGCCCTCGACCTCAATTCCCCAAAAGGTGGAGCCCCCAGAGGCCTGACCTCCTGTGGCCCCCTCTTCCCAGGGCGTGCAGGGGTAACCACAGCTCCTGGAGGCTGAAGGTGGCACAGGTCTTAACTGGGTCTCCCAGGCTCCTGGCTCCGCCCACAGTCAACCTTCAAGCAGCCTTGGCAGTGGGCTCAGCAGGGCACCCATAGAAGACCCCTAAAAGGAAACAAGCTAGAAACGGATTTTCTTTTTCTCCAGGAGCAAAAGAAATTGAATAAGAAATAAGTTACTATTTTTACTGCCAGGATCGGTTGTTATGGCAACCGAGGGCCTGACTCCTGAGCCTGGAGTCAGGGTTGGACTGTGTGTGCGCCAGGGGGAGGTGACAAGGCGGGCCCAAGGGCAGCAGCGGGTGGAAGACAAGCCTCGGGGCCGCCACATTGCCCTGTCCGCCCCCAGATCAGAAGTCCCCCGCTGCTCCCCGCCGAGCCCCCTCGGCCTGGTGGGTGGTCCTTGAGGACTTGCCTTTGGTGCAAGCCCACCTCCTGCCGGCTCTGTGGCATAGGCGGAGGTTATCACTGAAACTGTTTCCCCTTTAATCCACTCCATAACTCTCTGTGGTAGATGTTGCCGTTTCTAACTCACAGACCAAGAAACATGCCAAACACGCCGGCAAGCCACACGGCCGGACTGGAAATCAGACCTATGTCTGTCGAGCCCCGAAGCCCCTGCGCTATTGAGCAAACATCCATCAAGCTTACCGAGTTCCCGGCCCTGCAGAGAGCCAGAGAGAGAAGCAGGCAGGCGAGTAAAGCCCCCCAAACTCCCGGGCTTCTCTCCCCCGCCCTGGAGCCCTGACCACAGCACCAGCTTCCGCACAAAGCCAGCCTCTGCTGTCTGTCCCTGGGACCCCCACCTCACTCTCTGACCTGCTTCTCCTTCTCCCCCCACCCTTGGTGACTTTAATTCCCAGTCAGTGGGTATGAAATGGATGCCTACTGTGTGCCTAGTAATGGGGGGCTGGAGGGGACCTAGAAGAAGGCACAGTCCTGGCCACCTTAGGCTCTGTTACGAAAGAAGGGACACGAGACGATTGCAAACGTTTGTTCATTCGCTCAGTCAGCGAATTCGAGTCAATGTCACATGCCTGTCCCCTCACATACCTCATTTCACGAATCGTTTCAACAACCAGAAAATGATTCCCCTTTGACTGACTGACAGCAAACTGAGGCTTGGAGAGGCAGCTGGTGACAGGTAGGAAGGGATGGAGCTGGGTCTCAAACTCAGGCTGCCCTCACTCCAAACGCCCTGCTCTTTCTCAGAATTGCCCTTTAAATGTCCCAGCCTCCCTGCTCTGGGAGCACAGACGGATGTGGGGGGCGTGCCTGGTGAAGCAGCAACTAAGGGGCAGACCAGGTATTAGGAGGGGTCCGAGCAGGAAAGGGAAGCAGCTTTGCCTGGGGGGCGGGGGGACAAGGATGGACGAAGACAGGGAAATCTTCCCAGCTGAGGCTTGTAAGGTGGCTGGAGATTAGCCAGGAGGACACTAGGCAGCCCAGTGAGGAAGTGCCTTCCAGCCAGAGGGAACAGCATCTGCAAAGGCTCAGTGGCCTGGAGCAGCATGCTGGTTCCTGAAACCTGAGGGAGGAGTCTGGGTGTAAATAGTATTAAGCAAGGGAGTGAGTGAGCGACACTCTCCATGCTACAGGAAGATATGGCATTGGTGTTCAGAGATGGGGGGGCTGCCATTTAGCGCAGGAGCGGGGAGCACCCAGCTGAGCTGAGGGAACAGAGAATAGAAATGGGGGGGCAGAAATGGGGGTAAAGCAGTCATCGGGGGCGGTCCACCAGTTCCTGGCTGAGCTCCAGCTTCTTAACGATAATGCCATATTTCATCAAATTGAAGACAGCATCCACTATAAGGTGTGCTTTTGCGTACCATTAAAAAAGATAAATCACTGGCGATTGATTTTGCCGAGACGTCCTTGAACTTTTTCAAGCCCGCAGAGAAGTCCAGAGCATTGTACAGGGACCACGTACCCACCACCCGGAACGTACCCCTAACGTCTTGTCCTATCGTGAATCTCTTCCTCGATCCATCCATCAATCTATCTTTTGTTTCCGGTGGATTTCGAAGTAGCTTGCAGACGTCACAAGACCCTTTAGCATGCATATCATTAACGAGGGTCGATTATATGCTTATGGTCCTTGTTTGAGGGGAGATTTACAAAGAGCAAAATGCACACATCTTGATCAAACGCTTGCTAATATTTGATAAACGCAGACACGTGTGTAAGCCAAACCCCTTTCGAGATACAGAACCCCATGCCCTGTGCCAGTCACGTTGACCTTCCAGGCTCCCGACAAGGCACTCAACTATATTGTGAACCTAGTATTAGAGGTAAAGAGACCAAGGCTTAGAGAGACTGGTTGACTTACTCAAGGAGACAGAGCTAATGAACATGGAGCTAGGGTTAGAAACCAGAACATCTGCCTCTGGGACCCAAGCTCACAAGCACTATGCCATGTCATCCAGCCTCATACAAGGTTCCGGGCCCACCAACCTCGGAACAACCACACACGTGCTTAAAACATGAAGGAATTCGTTCCTTCTCGATTTCAGTTATTATACTTTCCAGCTCTAAAATGTCCCCGTGGTTCTTTGTCGCGTTTCTATTTGCACGTCCCTTTTCTCGTCAGTGATCATGTGTATAGCTCCTTCTAGTTCTTGAGCATATTTATAATCATTGCTTTCACGTCTTTGTCTGCTGATTGCAACATCTGGGCCACATTGATTTCTTTTGACTGTTTTTTCTTGTGACGGGTCTCGTTTTCCCATTTCTTTGCAAGTCTGGTGACTTTTTATTGGATACTGGACATTAAAAATGGTACGTTGCAGAGATGCTGGATTTTGTCATGTTCCTCGGAAGCGTTGACTTTTTGTTTTAACGGGAAGTTAACACTACTCAAAACTTCGCCTCAGTGGTAGAAATCTCCACTCAGTTTAGGGGTCAGCCAAGGTTTAGGTGGATTTAGATCAGATTTTATAGCTCCTTCCCTTCCAGAATCACCACCCCAAAAAACTTTCTGGATCTTTTGTCAGCCCCTGACTTTGGCCTCTGACACTCCAAACCAGAAAGGCTATAAGATTTGGGGAGTGTCCTCAGGCACAGAGCCACAAACTTGCAAATGTCACTCTTTCGAGATTCTCTTTCATTTCTGTCTGTTCTTGTCACTTTCCAGTACTTTTGAATAGTGTCTCTATTTATATCTATACCTATATCTTATCTATGTACGTGTGTACATACTTACATACACATATATTAAAAATAGTTTACATATGTACATATATAGCTCATATTTTATAATGTATATTCCAGATTTTATTTTATACATGTGTATGTATAACTGCGGGAGAGGTAGACCAGCCAGGCTCCTCTGTCCTGTGTCGTCACCAAGGGCTGGACTCCCAACCTTCATTCTTTGCTCAGCCCACTGTGCGCCAGGCCCTGGGCCTGATGGAACAGGCCTTGTCCAGCCACTGCCCAGCTAAGGAAGCCATGGGGGGCTCTTCCCTCTTCCAGGGGTTGCCCCCCAACACCGAGTCAGCTTCGGTTTTCTCAAAAAGGAGAGAAGCAGCTCCCAGGACCCAGCTTGTCACAGGCTGGGTTCCCGGGAAGCAGGCTCTGAGACGAGATTAGCATGAGGGGATTTATTAAGGGGCTATTCTTGGGGTTACGGCAAGGGGGGGAGGGGAGAGGCTGGGCCGCAGGGCTCTGTTGACAGTGGCCTCAGCGGGCCTGGAAGGGGGTTCTGAAGCTGGGGAGCCCCTTCAGAGGTTTCCCCAGGGCTGAGCGAGGTGGATCTTTGCATCCCCACCTGTCAGTCACTGGTTCCACTGCAGGAAAAGGGCAAGGGACAGGCTGACAGCCTGGGGGGACACACCCCCATTCCCGATCAGAGCTTCCTCTGATGGGAACCTCACTTTTCTGAACTGCCCACCCTCTCCCTGGGTCCCCTTTACTCTCTTCCCAGCCTCCCACCTCCTCCAGACAAAAGGGCCTTCTCACCTCTGCTCCACTCCTGACCGAGCCGGGGGGATCCAAACCCCAACTTCCAGAGCAGGATGCAAACTAGGGGAAGAGCCCCGTGGGGCCAGGTGCTGGGTCCTCCAGGTTTCAGCTTCTGGACACCTCTGATCTCAGACCCGTGTGCCCAGAAGTTGCTGTCCAGACCCCAAGCAGGAGAAACTGGCATCCTGTCTGCATTTGCAAAGCGCCCAATGGCAACATGCAAATCAAAACCAGGCTCATTTGCAAAGACGATACTGGGGCTGGAGAGACTGTCCTAGAGGATGAAGCCAAATTCAAATCCAGGCTCACCACTGACTTCAAGGTTTAGATTAAAAAAAAAAAAAATTTTTAAAGAGCAAAAGAAAAAAACAAGCAGGTGGTTTCAATAATAAGAACCTGACTCGTCGTAAGACTTCCAGACATCTTGTTAGAGGGTGAGGTGGCTCCCCACATTGGGAAAAACCTCCAGACTTTTATTTAAAATTCCATGTGGGGCAGAGACAAAAATACCATGTTCGAAATAGTCACAAAAACCAGCATAATATAATAGGTTTCAAAACTTTTTTAATTTTTTTTCCTTCAGGCGCGGCAACCCTTGATTGACCTCACAGATTGCAGGACCTTGTCAGCTTATAATCCCTTATTTTTTTTATGTTTAAGCCTACAGCACCTGGTCTTCCTAGGTGGTCTCCCATCCAAGTATTAACCAGGCCTGACTCTGCTTATCAAAACTTTTGTTTTTTGTTGCACATGTACACGTAAAGTTTGCGTAGACAGGAGCAGCTGATCCTGGGGGGCCGGGATGGGGTGGGAGGCTGGGGGCCTGGGCCTGGTCCAGCCTCTGACAGTGGTGTGATCTCACACATCTCACATTCCCCATCGGGGCCTCAGTTTTCATTTCTAAGATGAAGGCATTTTAGCTCTAAAATCGTAAAATTAAAATCTAACAATACCAAAAGGAGAACAAAGCTGGAGTAGTCATATTCCAGCAGTGATGACACTCAGCCCTTTCTCATGGGGGGGGGGCGCTCTGTGACACGCCAGCCCCCTCGCCCACCCCTGCCTCATTGGCCCCACTTACCCACCTCCTGGTTACTGGACACCCCTGATCCTGGGGCCCCCAAGAGAGGACCCAAAGCCCAGGAGCCACCCTGGTGGGTACCTGTGGGTCCAATGTGCTGGGCCTTGCTGGCCTCTTGTGGCCAAAAGTAGAATTATCACACATTAAAAATGTGATCCTCTGGGGGCTGTCTATAATAATGGGGCTTGGGGTGGAGACCCAGTGTGCTCATCCACGGAGCGGAGCAGGGCAGGGAGGGCAGTTACTATAAATCCGAATAGCCTTCTCCGTGTCAAAATTAGACCCGCACGTGCCCTTTGGCCTATCGACCCCACCTCTGGGGATCATAGAGAAATACTCTGGCCAAAACCTACTTCCTCTAGTTCTAAATAAAAGAGATAAGAGGAAACTTCTTTTTTTCTCATTGTTTTTCAAATTTTATTTTTAATTATGGTTGACATACAACATGCCATATGACATTAGTTCCAGGTGTACAACATAGCGATTCAACATTTATATACCTTACAGAGTCATCAGCACGATAAGTCTAGCCACCATCTGTCACCACACGTAGTTACTACGGCATTATTGATTCTCTTCCCTATAAAAGGAACATTCTTATCTTTGTGTTAAATGAAACCACAGGAAAGTAATCAGCCGAATTCAGAACGTGCGGCCATCTGCGGGCCAACTGACCCAGCCTCTTCAACAGACACCTGGCATTAAAGCAGGGAGTGGCGAGACTCTTGATTGAAAAGCGACTTCCGGCCTCATCAACCCATACAATGCAGAGCTGCGTGTGGGATCCTGGTTCGAAAGGGTCAACTGTGAAAGGAGTTTCCTGAGACCGCAGGAGAAATGGAACCCCGAGGGTATGCTAGGTGAGATTAAGGAATACCTGTTCATTTTGGGAGGTGACATAATGGCATCGCGGCCATGTTAAATGGTGTCTGGGGTTTACTTCTCCAATATTCCTACCAGATGTCAGTCATTCCTACCAAATGAGCATAGCAAAACGTGGCTCGCCGTTGAAGCTGGTGACGGGTATGTGCAAATCCGTGTGCTTTTCTCTCTGCTTTTGGTGTATGTGAAAACATCCATAATTTTTAAAAATCTAAGGGCTAACCGAGGAGACATCCGGATGGGGACCTGGCTGACTGGGATGGCCTCGCGGGTGGCCGGCCTTGGTCTCCAGGGCTTCTATTCAAGCTGAGAGCTGAGAGAGGGGAGGTGGGGGTGGGGACAGGTGCTCAGCAAAGGGAGAGCGTTCATAATGGGAAGAGAGAAGAGAGAGACATTGGAAGAACAGCAGGGCTGGAGAGAGGGGGTCGAGGGGGGGTCGAGGGGAGGTGGTCCCGGGCGAGTGGAGGAGGTGAGCCGAGTCGCAGAGAACAGGCCCCGGTAGACTCTGGCGAGGAACTGGATTTTCCTGGAAGGCGGGGTGGGGACAGTGTCCGTGATCCCACCGCCGTTAGGATTCCTCTGAGCGCTGCTCCCAAGAGGTGGAAAGGGGTTGAGGGCGGAATGTGAAAACCGGATAGAAGCCTTTTCCCACCCCAAGGTAGACAGTGGTGCT
>NW_006431919.1:20858091-20864172 GCF_000325575.1 Pteropus alecto | reverse complement strand
GTGGGGGAGGCGGAGGGGAGGGGGAAGGTGGGTGCTCTCTAACTATCTTGGAAGTAGAATCTGCACTGTGAACTGAGGCGTGGAGACGGAGTACACAAATGTATGACGGCCAGTCCGCACATGAGGATGAACTGTGACTGACCACCGGTGGCACCAGCCCAGCACACCAAACAGCCACTCCTGTAGCATCGGCCCCAGACTCGGGACTCGATCAATAAGTGGCAGCTTCCCTCATTGTTGTCCTACTTCCAACTTAGGACTAACTGGAGAAAGCCAAATATGCTCCCCTAACCGGTGACGTGGGATGTCCTGCCTCTAGGTAACCAGCCCTCAGCTGACAGCCTCCAATCTGAGCCCCCACCCCAAGCCTTCTCGTCTCTCACTGTGAAGCCTCCCCCTTCCTCCGCCTGCCCGCATCTCTCCAAGTGCAAGTGACAGCGGGTGACTCCTTCGCTATAGCAAGTGCTGAATAAATAGTCTGCTCGTTCTCGTTTGGGTGGGTTTGTCCATGCCCACAGGTGTGAGAGAATGGGGCCACTGATGGAGATGAGGAAGGCTAAGGGAGGAGAGATTTCGGAGAAATTGAGAACCTGTGTGGGGTTTTTAAGATAGCCACGCCTGTGGAAGTTCCACGTGGAGCTCCCCAACAGGGAAGCGGGGGCTCGAACATTCTGGAGCTCAGGGGAGAGGTCTGGACGGAAGGAATAAATCCAGAAGTCATAAATATGATGGTACAAGAGAAGGTACAAATGGCTTGAGGTAGTGAAAATGTGTAAACAGTCTAGACACCCATCGCCTGGTAAAGGCCGTGTGATTGCGGGAGGACAGCCCTGCGGGGGAAACCCACGCTACTCGTAGAAGAGGACGTGCAATCCGAAGTGGCCTGGAAATGTCCCCAGGGTGCGTCGTTAGGTGAGGAAGCCAGGTGCAGGGCTGGAACTTCCACAGTGATGGAGGAGGGGACTCGCAGACTCTCTCCAGCAAAGCAACGAAACTGGTGGCGATATCCAAAAACGATCATTCGGCGCCTCTGGAATTGGTCGTGAGGGCACACAGCGAATGGAGAAATGTTCATGCGAGAAAATCTGCTACGCGCCTGTAAAAGTGGGAGTCTGTGCTTTTGAGCCACGCCTCTGCACCAACATCACCTGCAGCGTGTGCGTATGTGCACGCCTGTGCACGCGCACGCGCACACACACACACACACACACACACACAGCTCCCAGCACCTTTTTCTCTAACCCGTCCTCCTGGAAATCATGTTATGCATAAGTTTACATCCTCGATGGTGTCCCATGGCGCTCTGAGAATCTGTCTATGTTCTTCGATCATTTTTATTTCTGTTCCTCAGACTCGATAGTCTCAACTGACCTGTTTTGAAGTTTGCTGATTTTTCCTTTTGCCAGCTCAAATCTGATGTTGGTCCCTTCTAGTGAACTTCTCATTTGGGTTATTGTACTTATCCACTCCTGCTTTCTGTTAGGTTCTTTTCATGATTTCTGTCTCTTTATTGAGGTTCTCTCTTTGGTAAGATATTGTTATCATACCCTTCTTTTAATTCTGTAAGTATGGTTTCCTTTAGTTCTTTGAATAGATTTATAATAGACGCTTTCGAGTCTTCATCCACTAAGTCCACCTTCTGGGCCTCTTCAAAGGCAGTTGCTTTTCCCCATTTTGAAATCATGCTTCCTTGTTTCTTTGTGTGTCTCATAGTTTTCTGTTGAAAACTTGACATTTAAAATAATATAACAGCTCCGGAAATCAGATTCTCCTTCCCACCCTGGGGTTTGATGTTCCTATTTTTTGCTTGTTTAGTGACTTTTCTGGACTAATTCTATAAAGTCTGTATTCTTTGTCATGTGTAAACACTGAAGTCATTGCTCAGTTATCTTAAGGGTCAGCTAATAATTGGACTGAGATGTCTTTAAATTCCCTGAATCGATCGGTCTGCCAGCCTTTTCCCAAGGGTTCTCTGCGCCTATCGGCTATGTTTCAACACTCCAGCAGGCATCTTTCAACTCCGCTCAGGCCTCGCTTCCTACTCAGGGCCTCAAAGTCAGCCAGAGGTGAGATCGTAGGGTCTTCTCAGGTCTTTCTTGGGCATGCGCACCGTCCTGCACATACACACAGCCCCTTGGATTCTCAGGAATATGCCGGGAACCTTTCAAAGCCTCTATGGAATCTCATTCCCCAGTTAGTCCTTTTAAGTATTTTTTTGTTTTTTAATCGGTCTCTTGTTAGCCCCAACTGGTAAGGTTGCCTCAGGCAATTGCCATATCACACATTTCTGCTGATTGTTTCGGACCAATGTCTTCGGAGTAGGGCTACCCACACAGATACTGGCAAACTCTTAGGTGAAATAAAGACATATTTTGAGAAAGGCATTTTTCAGCAAACTGACAGACGGGTCAGATAGTGACTATTCTCTGTGGAGGGAGGTTTTGGGAGATCCCAAGCCTGTTTCACCCCTTCCGGTGGCTGATAGGCTGCTTGTTTTCGTATCTCTCACAGTTGCAAGTCTGCTGGTTTTCAAGGCGACCGTGGATCTCGAAGAGAGCGATGGGATCAGGGCAAATTAAAAGGCCACCAAGCTCACTGTTTTTATTGAGCTTTAGCTGTTCTCCTTGGAAAATGCTTCTCAGATTGTTGCAAGCCTTTAGTGAATTTCCAGAATTCTGAAGAAGTTGGTTTTGATCGTTTTCGTCCGTGTTCTCTCTGCTTTTATGGACGAACGGTTTGGGGAGATTCTCGCTCTGCTGCTCTAGAAGCGCTTTCTCTCACTCGTTCGGTCTTCGTAGCGTTCTCAAGAGGACAGTTATTTTAGCCTCGGTTATTATTGAGGAAACATACTCAGAGAGGTTAGGTGACTTACCTAAGGTCACACACCTTGTGAGAATCGGAGCCAGGATTTGAACCTGAACATGCCCGTCTGATTTCAGTGTTCACCGTGTCCTGCCCTCCCTCCTACTGCTTTGCCTCCCACAAGGTGCACTCCACCACCTTTTCGCTCCAGCCCTGAGTTCCTTCCTCCATGCCATTTATCCGATGAGTTTATTGAGGAATTTGCCTGTGGGAGGATTGCTCATCTCTGAACGCCGCACATGAGAATACTTGAGGACTGTTCTCAGCACTTACAAATGATGGCTCTGCTCTAATGTTGAAAGGAGGAAGGAAAACTCTTCTTTCTGGCATTGGCCTCAGGCCAGTCACCTGGAGGAAGTCTGAAGTGATGATCGAAGCTCCCGAGCATTCTGCTTACACTACACACCATCACCGGCATGTGAGCTCATGCTGAGCTCAAGGTGAGCTGGGACACGTGGGTGCATTACTGAGTCACACACAGGTCGAGCTCTCTGGCACAAATCCAGGCTATTCTCCAACGACACTTGTCTGTGGTTCTCAATAAAACCCAGGTAATAAAGCAGTGAAAACAAACTGGGCAAGTGGACAGCAGCCCACTCCAGCCCATTCGGGTGGCCAGGAACAGAGGTCCAGAGTTCAGTTCTTCGAGCATCAAGTTTCCATTATTCTAGGTAATGGGAACACAGAGTGAACAACACAGACAAAAATCCTCTCTTCATGGAGCTTATGTTCTAGTCAGGAGGGGACATTATATGGTCTATTGGAAGGTGATAAATGTTATATACAAATATAAAACAGGGAAGGGGGTAGGCGATGTGAGAAAGCGTGGAGGTTGCCATTTTTAATAGAGTTACCCAGGTGTCCGTAGCAATTCCCTCTGACCAAAAAATTACATTAAAGTGGAAGAAGTTTGACAATGGGCTCATGTCCTTGGACTTCACCGTCCTTATCATATGCCGTATTACCCAGACAGGTGGTAGTGCTACCGGAGAGCGGGGTCCTCTCCTGGCGCGTCGTCCAGGTTCTTGATGTCTCGAACAAAGAATTGAGCAAGACACCGAAATACAGTAGAAAAGTTTTATTAGAAAAGAAAGTACACTTCCAGAAGTAGAAGTGGGCCTGAGCAAGAGAAGCGTGGCTCAAAAGGCCTGGTAACAAAGACTTCAGGGTTTTTCTTTTTTGCTGCTGTGGGTGGTTGCTTTTCTTAGAGTGTTGTAGCCGCCAGCCCCCGACAGCCACACGGACCACCAGAAACCAGTGAGTTATAGGAAACACACTCTTTATTCAGCCAGCTGGGTCTGCCAGGGGTACGCAGACCCCAAATTAAGCAGCCCCGAAATGTAGAGGTATAGGGTTTTTAAGCCCTAAACCCCTATTCTTCATCCTGTTTGAACGCACAAGTCTATTTTTCTTCTTTTTACTAACTGTCAACCCACAGGTTGGTTGCGCAAGCAGGGAACAGAAGCAGAAAGCTTATTGTTAGAACGTTATATTCCCGTGGGCGATAGCCAAGCAGTAATTTTTCAGCCAGCACATTCCCCACTGGACTTAACGGAAAATCAAATCCTTGATTCTTTATGTGGAATTTGTTCATAGCCTCTATTTTGTATTACTAAAAGTTGAATAGAATTAATTCTTTTCCTTATATATCTAAACAAGAAATTGTCTTTCCCTTCCTGCCTCAGTCAGGGTGGGGTCTCGGGTTTCCTTCTGAAGTGCCACCTCAGTCCCTAGACAAGGAAAAGAAAATACGAACTCGTTATTTAAATCATACATCTGTTAATTTCTATTATTGATTTGCCTATTAAGTGAGTAAAGGGAAACAGGCTTGGTTCATATATTTCTTAAAGAGTAAAAAGAAAGACCTTTGGCTTAAATCCCCGCCCCCCACTCTAAGGGCCCTGCCTGGTTTAACACCATTTTTGCTTAACAATGGCCTGATGACCCTTATCAATAGCCAAGGGATCCGAGTAGCCCGGGCAATTATCAAGATTTGAGGGAGAGGGCCTTTTTCCAAAGGAGGGAAGAAAACTTAACTGGGGTTACTAAAACGATTAACTCTACAAGAGATGTCCCATTTCATTTCCTGCTAAGATTAAGAATTTTACAAGTGATGTCCCATCTCAGTAGAATAGCCAGCCGAAGACTCAGTTGTGATGCCAGCTAAAAGACCACACCCTGTGAGGTTGGGGTGTCATTCTACCATGGGCAGTGTGTGCCTACAGACTGGGAAGGCAGGTAGGTGGTAGTGGTTCCTTCCATATTATATCTAATAATCCACTTAAGAAATGTTTGTTTCCATTCACACAACCCTAGGTTTACTGAAGTTTGAGATTCTAGTACCCAAAGGGTTCCCTATTACTCAGGGAGCAGAGTCATGGTTCTGGTAAATTGGAAACTCAGTCTACCCCCTGGCTATTTTGGGATCTTCATTTGCTGAAACAATAGAGAAGGAGTTACTGTCCTACATGGAATAACAGGTTGGGATGAACAAGAGAAAATCCCGTGGCTTTACAAGATGAAGTCAAGGAGAGCGTCTAGAACTCAGGGGATTTACTCAGGCACCTCTTTATGTGCCTCCGCTCAACAATAACGGTCGGTAGGAAACTGTGCCAACTGATAAAACCAACAGAGACGTGGCCCCTGCCCCATATCTAGATTTCAGTGGTCAGCCATATGGGCACTTACGTTTGTGTATCCATACATTTAGACATGACTGCACACATCCTTCTCTGACTGCACAGTCTCTGTCCCTTAAGTCTAGGTTAAGTGACCTCACGATGTGCTCTCTCTTTGTACCCCGGCTTTGTAATTAAGTACCTCCCCCACTGTGACTTCTCGGAAGGAAGGGAGGAGGCCCATTTAATTCACATGGAAGGTGCTTCCTAAATATTACTAAACGAAGGAACAAATGTTAAGTGGAATCCCTCCTAGGGACCCAGAAAGCCTGGGCCTTGGAGAATCAGGGTTTCCCGTTCTCAGATCTAACACTTGGCAAATAGGTTAATATTTCTGAGGCTGTTTCCAAATATGTAAAATGGGTATGCAATATTCTCTACATAGGGTTGCTACAGCCTCGAATGAGAGTACGCACATAAGTAGTCGGCACAAAGAGTGGCACATGTACGACCCTCTTAATATTAATGAAAAGATGTGGGGGTTACAGACTGCCTACTCCTCCCAATGCGCATGCGCGGCGCTCGGCGCGCCCGCAAGCCC
>NW_006431919.1:20824386-20857627 GCF_000325575.1 Pteropus alecto | reverse complement strand
GCGCCAGCTGCTGTTCGCCAACTTCAACCAGGACATCACGTAAGGCCGAGCCGGAGTCGGGGTCGGGCCGGGGGCTGGAGCGAGGGCAGGGGGCGGGCAGGCGCGCCGAGCGAGGGGCGCCCTCCTTAGGGACCCTCTGGGCGCTGCCCTGAGCTGCGCTCTCTGGTGGGGACAGTGATGGAGATGAGGAGGTATTGCGGCCGCCCGGCGGGAGGCGTTCTCTGTCTGGACCCCGCGTCTCACAAACTTGGGCCGAACTTTGTGGCTTGATCTATTGTCCCGGCCGCCTCCCCGGTGGCACTGGGTCTCCTCCGTATACCCCGCCTCCCTCACCTCTCTCCCCTCTTCCCTTCTTCCCCTCTTCAGACCCTAATCCTTGTCTCCTCATCCGAGGGCCTTTTTCCCCGCTTTGCTTTTCTTCGTGTCTCGCTGTTCTTTTTGGCAGGAAACTTTGATGTCGTCCCTGAGCGAGAAACAAACTTAGAATAATCCTGGCTTCCCACCGGGGATGAAACCGAACCAAGGGGCATGCGACAGAGAAACACCTGAGGAGTCTTGGCGCTTCAGGGAATGGGCTGTCCCCAGGGGAAGAGAGGCCCTTGATGCCAACCCATGGGTTTGGAACGCTGTTTGTCCAAACCCGCGTGGGTTTGAAGCCGATTCTTCAGAGGCTGTCTCGGGTGACCCGTGAGGATAGTTACTGGATAGTTTCTGGAGCGGGAAGGATGAGTTGTGGACCTGGAAGGTAGGAGAGCCATCTTGGGAAGTGAGTAAGAGGAAGTGATGTCAGGGAGGAGGAGGCGTGGCTATTGGCTTCCTACTGAGTAGTTGGTTGAGTTGGTCCAGGGGAACGCAAGCCCCAGGTGTGTGGCATGCAGCTGGCGCTCAGCATCTTCCCAAAGTTGTGAGACTAGTGCAGACAGCCCCACAGTGGGATGTAGGGAGCGGTGGAAGGGAGCCATCACCTACTCCTGCACGTGAGGACACCCGTGTTCAGAGCTGAGCCTGGCTTTCACAGTTGGTTATTGGCAAGAGGGACAGGACTAGAATCTGTTTCCTGAATTCTCTTCCAGTGTTTTTTTCTCTCTGCCATGCTGCCTTTTCTGCTTACAGAGTAGGATTTTAAGGGGAGTAAATTTAAAGATTAAATCAACCAAATACCATAGTGGTCCATGTGGCCAGAAGATGCTACAGCAGAAACAATTTGGACAACCTGTTGCAGGTGGTTATGATTGGGGTAGGCTATATTGTGTTAATCCAGGTAGGACATTTCAAACCCACTGTGACTCAGTTTTTAAGTCCTTGGGACTTTGAGACCAGTAAGAACCAGTAGCTTGATGGTCTTTTACGTCTTGTATAAATGAGAGAATTTTGAAAACATTCTCTACCATCCTTTCTGTTTTTCACTTGTCACCATTTATATTGGAAGGAAATCAGATACGAGGAAGCATTCTCTTTTGCTGTTACTTCAAACGGGCTACCAGATTTCCTACATACTCGAAGAACGTCACTCCGGTCTGCAAAAAGACCGTTCCAAAGACCATTTGGAAATCATGTCTTCCCCCTCCTGTGTGAGCCCTGAAGTTATCAGGTCGAGAAGATTTCCGTGTCATAATTTTGATTTGCCAAAGAGGCCTTGATGTAGGATGAATATAAATTATAAGAAATAGTAAGTTAAGATTGTACTAAAAGTTTATTGATTAAAATGACTGAAATTCGTTTTTAAATCTACACTTGAAAGAAATGCAGACATTCCTGGAGAAGGGCTTTACAGTTTACACCTTTCTCTCCCTTGCCCATCTCCAGAATTGTAGTAGAGGAACATGATTTTTCTCAAGACAAACCGTATTCATCTTGGATTCACATTTTAACAACAATATTTCTTGCATATCAAATTATCCTGCTTTTCTTTTTGTACTGGTAATCGTTTCAAATATTTTTTTTTCCCCTGCGATTCGTGTCCTAAAAGTGTGAATAAGTTTTATTTGCTTGCTACCATTTGTTTTATTTTGTTTTTTAACTAGGCAGTGAAAAGCACCAAAAGCCACTGATCTCGGTCCCCTAGCTCTTACCTGGTCAGTTCCAATCCTAGTTTCCGAAAGTAACACTTCAGAAGGTTTATGTTGGAGGAATTTTTGGCTTATTGAAATGGAAGGTAACTAATAAGTGACAGAGTATCACTTGGACCTCAAATGAAAGTACCAAGGACTGAATCCTTCCAGTAGGTACTACCCAGCTTGTGGGAGGTGATTGCAGTGTCTGCTTTGAGCTGCATTTCTAAAGGGATGGAATAAAGAAAGACTTGATTTTCCAAGTCCTCTGTTTGTAGCAGAGTTACAGGTATAGAGGGTAAAGGCGCTGGGAGACACCCGTCTGACTGCACCACTGTCTTCAGTCAAGGTTTAGGTTATAGTCATTGTGGGAAGGCCACTTCTCTTCCTCATCAGTAAATTGAGGGGCTTGGGAGTGGAAAGTTTTTAAGGCCCCTTCGACCTTAAAGACTTAGGCCACCGTCCCTGCCATGCAGAGGATGTGTTTGAGGAGGGTGGGGCAGCCACTGAGGAGGCTGGTGTCCAACAGCAGTGGCCAGCGGAGAGGAGACGTAGCCGTTAGGACCTGGTATGGCCCATGGGACATATGATGTCTTTAAGGGAGAAGTTAAGGTTACCCCCCAGCTCTCTGGTTTGGGTTCTGGGAAAACAGGTGACACTAGGGAGAAGGATTCGGTTTAGGGGAAAATGGTGAGCCCTGCTTCGGATGCCCGTGGCGTTTGAAGGCCTCAGTGATTTCCCAGTGGAGGTCGGGGACGGAAATGACGTGAGCTGGAGGGAAGGGCCTGTGGTGGCGATAAACTTACCAAGGAGGGCTCCAGGACCTGCCAGGTGTGTTCGTTTTTATGGGCACAGACTGTGTCCATTTAACATCTTCGAGGAAGGAGGTGATACAAAGGGAAAAAGCCTGTATGGACTGATCACTGGGTACAGAGAAGGAAATGGAGTGAAAAAGATCTGATTCACATTTTCACTTTTTTAGTGGAAATCACTGTCTTTCTGATATTGAACACTTAAGTTTAAATTTAGTGACAGACTTGCAGTTAATAATGGTGGATCAAACACAAGCATTTATTTTGGCTCCTTTCCAAAACCCTAATAAAATGTCAGCCAACAAAATGCCTAAAAGATGTTTTAAAAGGCTTAAACCCGTGAGGTGAGAATGCGACAGGAAACAGCAGCACAGTGTAGTTGTGGAAGCTGCGCTAGTTGTGGGAGGTGGCAAAGGACGGGGCGCCCTGAATTGCTCAGTGGGGGAAGCGGAGCATCGACTAGTTTACACCACAGCCCCAGACACCTGAGGGCTTGCAGTCTGGGGAAGCTACAAGTGCGGTGAGGTGGTGTGGGATGAAGGTAGAGGACTGGCTCAAAGTATGTTCCAGAAGTATCCTCTCCCCTGCCCTGATGAAGCTCTTTCCCCAGAAGGCACAGTAGGGTCCCTGCATTTGGACGCCAGACAGTGGAAGGTAGCAGTATAGTAGTGAAGTGGGGGCTTCGGCGAATATATCCTTTTTTCTGTCACGGTTTGCTCGTTTTTCCTTTGTTAATAAAAGATATTCATTAAATTACATTTTTAAAAAACCACATGAATATTTATTGGGGAATAAGACGATTTACTAGTGGAATCTCATACTTATCTCTTACTGTACCTCTCCCACTAAAACGCCATTGTATGGTCAGGTGACTCATGAGAAATTGGTAAAAGCAGAACCTCCGAAGAAGGGTGTGAACCTGATTGTTGGTATTTGAGCTGAGAAGATCAAGCCTATTTACATTTAATATCCCCCTTTAAAAATACTTACCTTTATTGATAAAATTATACTATACTATATACACATGTCAAAAAATAATGGAAATATTTTTGTTTACGTTTCTTCCTGTTTGAGATGCCCAGTCAGTTTTGTAAACCATGCAATTGAAATTCTAGCTAAGATATTTAATACCCTAAAGCAGTTTCTTAATATCCAGAGAACACCAACGTTCTGATGTTTGATCAGTTTTAACAAATTCTACCTCTTTGGAGCACATCTGAGAACCTGGGTATATCAAAATCCCGGTTCTCGTTAATTACTTAATGCTCGTTATTTTGCTCATGGAAGAAGCCCTTTCTAGGCATATTTTATATGTAATACTAATAAGCTTAGTGATTTGGTTTCGAAGTCAAGGGATTAGAAAGGGAGAGAGGCTGTTAATGATGGTAGGCCCACAAGGAACAACTGTCAGCAAAACCAAAGGCAGAAAATATTTTTGTAAACTCAGTACTACAGTCTAGCCATGTGCTGTAGGCCCATAAAACTCAACTCGTTAGGGCCTGAGAGGGTTACTGTGTTAGGACAGGATAGGAAGTCGTTCAGTGATGCGAGTTCAGAGAGGTGTTAGGGACACGCGATCCCCTTGTGTTAAGAACCACGGGAAAGCTCTTAATACGAATGACATTTTTCTTAAATCCGAAATGGTGGGGAAATGGTTTTGGTACTTAAACTAGCAGCCCTTAGTTAAATGGAAAACGTTTCCTAAACACCAGTTTCCCAAAAGTTGTGAGTTGCTAAGGTTTTATTTTATTTTTAGCCTTCCTGAATGTTCTTGTATCTCTGTTGGTTCTTTTATTACTTTTCAAAGTATTTACAGGTAACAGTACCTAATTACTTCATTAATATAACTAATTCAATATAGTGAAGTATTTTGGCAAAGAAAAATGATGTGAGCTGGTAGAGTTTTGTTTTTGTTTATACTCCTAAGAAAAAGCAGTTGCAGTTTTAAAATTTAAGAGTGCTTATAGCAGCTGCCCTTGGAACAGTCGAACCGCACAGGGTCGAACCGCACAGGACCACTTACTGTGCAGATTTTTTTTCAGCGCAGTGAATATGCAGTGGGCCCTGTGTAGCCCCGCATTTCACATCCACAGGTCCAGACGACCGTGGGTGTGTGCATTCTGCGCCATTTCATGAGGGACTTGAGCATCCACAGATTTTGGTATCCGTGGGAGTCCTGGAACTAGTTCCCCCCAGATACCGAGGGACAGCTGACTTTAGGGGGGTAGTCTAAAGTTATGTGCAGATTTTCAACTGTGCAGGGGCAGATGCCCCTAACCCTCACATTGTTCAAAGGTCAACTGTATATTTCTTCTACACACGTGTGAAAGAGAGGTTAGAAATCTCAAATTTTAAGTAGACGAAGTGGTCATTAAAATAGCCCTGCTTTCATCGTGGCATGCAAGTGCTCGTGGTAGGAAACGGAAATGCAGCCTCTGTTACTTCTGGTCTTCTGGTTTACCGTCTGCTCCCGCAGACATTAAATACAGAAACGATTCCCGTGTCCGAATCCCTGCATGTCCTCCCACCCCCTGCTCTGTTCTCTCATCCTCTCTGTTTCCGAAAGCTGGCCTTTCTTCTTTGTTCCCGTGGTCAGTCACGTTCTGGAGAGTAGTGCTCCCGTGACAAGGAAGTCCGTTCAGTGTCACAGCTCTCCTGCGCTCGGGGACCCGGAGAGTCGAGGCCCCTCCGAGCCTCTCAGCAGAAGCTGCAGTGTTGGCGAGGGACGTGAATGCGGCTCTCAGGCGAGGCTCTGAAAATGAGCCTTCGCCTCCGCCGTCTGCGCCAGCCGTGCGGGCTCCGATTCCCGATTCTGTTAGCTTTTTGGTCCGTTTTATTTCCGTCACTGCTCGGCCGCAGCATAAGGGGTAAGCTATGTTTGCTGCGGCCTTTCCGAAACGCAGGCAGCTGTCGCCACCCACCGGGGCTGTAAATGCCTGTTTATCTCTGGTTTAACTAGTGCTGTTAGCTCACTTGACTTTTGGATCTCACATGGACTACGCATGTACATCAGTTCACCTGAGAAACCCCACTTCGTTTTGAGGGGGTCATTAATTTAGGGCTGATTACTTTCATTTATATGTCAAACTTAGCTTTAATGTTTTTGAAGTGTTAAATAAAAGTGTTATCGATCTTCATTTGATTGACCTCCCTCCCTCCTGGCTGTGGGGATGCACGTCATCTTCCTTTGCCACCCTTTCCGTTCAGCCACCACGATGTGAAATGATTTGTACTAATTTTTGCTAGAGATGATGGTTGCTATTTGGTAACATGGAGCTAGTTTGTGCATTATCACTGTCTACACGTATCAGCTCTTATTTCTGAATTTGGCTTTTTTGCAGGTCCCTAGCTGTTGGTAGTAAGTCCGGTTATAAATTTTTCTCCCTTTCTTCTGTGGATAAGCTGGAACAGATCTATGAATGCAGTAAGTGTTTGCTTTATTTTTCCCCCTTCTTAAAAAAAAATGGACAAGTTATCCTTGAATTGAAATGCATTCCCGAATTCAGACACTGTGATCAAAGCGTAGATGCCCTTGGCCAAACTCCTCTCCCACCTCGGTCCACCCAGGGGTGACAGCAGCGAACAGTGTGTGTGTGTGTGTGTCCTCCCAGACCTTTCTCTGTTGACTTACATACTTATAAGTGTACACATAGAAATATTTGTTTTATGGGGTTTTTTCAACACACAGCGTCATACGGTATTTATTGTCCTATAATTTCTCCCCCTTTTCAATGCCATTTAAACCATTTAGTTTTCGGTCACAAAGGGCTTCCAGAAAATTGAAGATTTTACAGCCCCATAGGAATGACTTGTTTTCTTCAGTTATCACCTTACGGAATCTGAGTAGCGCACATCTCAGAGGCAGCATGGACTCCCAGAAGGGTCATGAGCTTTGACTGTGGGAAAGTGTCTCTGGGCCTCGATGTCTTTGGTTTTCTTTTGTGTGTGTGCGGCAGTCCCTGCTGAGTAAGTAGGGGTGGGTGCAGCCCCCCAGGGAGTGCGATGGGAACCTCCACCCTCTCCCACGTGCGTAACTGCTGAATGGGAGTTCCTGGTTCCGTCCGCTCCGTGAATGTTTGTCGAGCACCTGCTCTGCCCCAGCCCTGCTTTGCCTGTGGAGATGCAATAGCCACAAAGTCCCTGCTCTCGTGACATTTCAGTGGAGAAAGAGCACAAGTAAATGCATCGGTGTCTGGTGGACGTTGGGGGACACAAGACCAGCAAACACAGACGTAAATAATTGCTACCTACACCTCCATTGACATAAGGCGAAGACACTAGGAAAAAGTCAATTTCTGCCGGTTCCTTGAAATTGTAGCATTTGCCTGGCCCACGGGAGGTCAGAGGCTTCCCAGGAACACCCCCATGCCCCGGGCCCTGGCCTCCTCCCTTGGAAAGGTGAGCCCTCAGGCGCTGCTCACCTCCTAGGGGTCATGTCTGACTTTTCCCAGCAAGTCCCTTGCTCGTTCCTGCTCCCAAAGGCAGGCCCCGTGACCTTCATAGGGAGGCAGCGGGGAGTCAGAATCCTTAACATCAGTGTCCCTGAAGGTGGTTCCTGCTGGCCACCTTGGATTTTAGTCCTCTTGCCTTCAGATGTGCCTCCTGATGCTTACTAAATCTTTCAAAACCTTCATCCTGGTATGTAGCTGGAAGGTGTGATCTGGGTGATAAAGTGGCTGTGAACTAGTGTGCTTGCTCAACTCTCAGGTGGGTGTGAGTGTTTTTGAAATTCTCCAAACCGGCTGCACTTTACCCCACACAGGATTGCTCCCTGTAGGAGATTTCTCTAGATGAGTAGCCCCATCTCTGGAAAAAGGAGTCTGTTGGGCTTTAGCTGTGATATAAATGTTTATTAAATCTGCATCTGAACGAGGGCCTGGAAGGTGCTAGCAAGCTGTGGCTGTGGTGACTAGAATCATCTATTCGGAAATCCACGGACCTTCCCCCCAGTTGGAGACCCCGTGCTTAGAAAGGTGTAAGAATACCAAGCCTGGTCTTCACTCTTCCCCAACCGAATCCATTTACTTACTAATATGTATCCTTGAAGTTTATTTGCTGGGTTTTGGCGCCTCATTTTTCAAAGGGTTTTGATGGAACACCATGTGCTGTCTTGCTAGCCTCGTTGAAGGAGTGGGTATTTACTGACCAGCATGGTGAGGTGGTGTGTAGAGTTCTTTGTTCTTCCTAGCGAACTTTGGCCCTTAAAAAATGGGTGACGAAATGGACATAGAACTTTTTGAGGGTTAATAGTTCAAACTGAAGCTATAAAATTCTTTTGTTCCTAGAACTTCATTTACCTTCTTTCACATACTTTTACTGAGTTATAGAAAAGAATGTCTCTTAGAAAACAGATTAGCTGCTGAGTCAAGGTGGTTTTCTGGCATTTTTCTACAAATAGACTCAGAGCAGAGACTAGTACTTAATGCCTCAGAATTTAGCCCGGGCTCAGTATTGGCTCATCCCTCATAACTCTTGACCATCTGTCATAAAATCAGATCTTTGCTCTCCCTGTCGCGTTCCAGAAAGAATGAGCCAGGGCTGGTCTTGGGAACAAGACTGACAACTGCTTGTTCTTCTTTTGTTTAAAGAGAAAAACCTTTGCCCAGAGGCAGTGGAAGATCTTTCTTAACTATATCGTTGTAATTTCAAACTTCAGGGAAAGTTGCAAGAACTCTCATGTATGCTTTGCCCGTTGTGTGTGCCTGTTCATTCTTTCTCTCTATGTCCTTTGTTAGTTTGAGGATAAATAATATGCAAATATGCGATCTCTCTGCCCTGAAATACTACTGCAATGAAATCCTACCCACTTAGGCAAAATAAAGGATCTAGATTTACTGTTTTGTGAAATATCACGGAAGGTTAGAAGGAAAAGTTGATTTTTCAAGATTCTGTATTGTGTATCCTTGCGTTTTATAAGTTTCTGAGCTCAGAAAACATGCCTCATGAGGCATTCCATCCTGAAACGAAACGCGAGCCGACTGTTCTTGCCTCGGCACAAGTGGCAGAGACTCCTTCCCTGACGGAAGCGCCTCTGGAGACACACAGCGCCTTTTCCCAAGAGGCCGACGGTCCTCGCCTCGCCAGGCCACCGTCTGCGCTGTGCGGCTTGAGAAGTGGTGCTTTGTGAGGCCGTCGCGATTGGGCAGGCCGCAGCGGCTGGAGGCGCAGTTTCGGAGATTCGTGGGTGATGGGCCGTGCGGGGGAGGGCTCCGGCAGGCTCCCTCTGCCCACACCTGCCCGCATCGGGCTCTTAGCGCGCATCTCTGGAGAGCGCCAGGCACCCGACGGGTAGGCTCGTTTGGAAGTGTGTGACGTCAGTTATGTCATGGCTTTGTCCTTCCCTTCTTCCCACTGCAGAAGTTTCATCATTGTCAGCTCTAAACAGCACTAGCAGAAGCAAAACAACATTCTTTCTCGAATCAAGTAATTAGTCTCTTAAATGTTAAAGAAGTCATCTTCGGGAAGGACATTTGGCAGAGACTGGGGCAGCGGCCACCTAGAACGGGCCGGAGGGCAAGGCCTCAGACATGGGGTCGCCGAAGCTGGCGTTGGTTGGCCGTCGGCCGAGTTCTCGCTGGCGCCGGTGTCTCAGTAAGGGGCCATCTTGAGTGACTACAGATGTGCAGCCTTGTTTCTCTTGCTTGTCCTTTGATCGCAGTGCCCTTCAGTCATTGGCCCGATTCATCGATTCATCGTGCGACATTACTCCAAGGGAGGGCTGAGCTGTGTCCTTCACTTTAGTGGGGAGTGACTGCTCTGGTCTGTGGGTTCCGTGTATGCTCGTGTGTTTAAAAATTCCCTCAAGAGTGAGGTATGATGAAAATGTGCCGTAGAAAGACAGTGAGCCCCGAGCCACTGACAATGTATAGAGACAGGCTGCTTCTGGAAAGGTCTGTTCCTGAAAAGACCTAGGCGTTCGGTCCATAGGACTTAAAGGGCCTCTGAAGTGACTCTTTTTGTGTTGTTATTACTTCTTAAGTAGTGACAAAAATGTGTTGGCTCCGGTGATGATGGCCGCCTCGGCCTTTTCTGGTTCCTGGCTCCTTTGGAAATCTGATGAAAGTTACAGGCGTTTTCCCCAGAAAACCCAATACCTGGTATGTGACTTTGGCCATTAGAGACTCCTTGCAGCCTGGCGTGTTCTAGGACCCAGGGTCCCAGTCAGGGTCCGCCCTGACACCTTGCTGCTGCCACCTGTCCGCCTCTGCCACCCATTTCCTCACGGTGCAGAGCGTGGTGTCTGCAGCCCCTGCCGCCCTGTACTTCTTACGTCACGTAGTAATGTATTGGCCAGAATTCAAATTTCTACCACAGTCTGCCTGTGTGGGGTTTTTTAACAGCCTTTTGAGATGTAACTTACATGCTATAAAAATGAGCTATCAAAAGTGTACGAGTCAGTGAGTCTTGGTGTATTTACTAAGCCCTACAAGCCACCAAAATCTAATTTTCAAACAGTTTTATCATTCCCCAGAAGAAAGCCTGAGTCCGTTAGCACTCGCTCCCGTGTCCCTGCGCCCGCCAGGCCCTGGGCAGGCGCTAATCTACTTCTGCCTCTGCAGAGCTGCGGCTCCGGACCTCTCAGATAAGTGGAGTCCCGTGTGAACGGCCTCTCCCGCTCAGAACACTTTCGGGGCCCGTGCGTGCTGGGGCGTGTCTCAGGGCTTCATTTCTTTCTACTGTTCAATAACATTTCGCTGTTTTGATCAGCATTCCGGTTGTTTCCACTCTCTGGCTGTTGGTAGTGGTGCCACTGTGGATGTTTGTGTACAGGTTACGTGTGGACGGGCCTGTGCATTCCCTTGAGAGAGACACCTGCAGGGGTGGGGCTGCTGGGCGCGCACCTGTGTTCTGCCCACCTGTGAGTACAGCTGTTGGAGAGAGAATCAACAGATAAACCACTTAAAATTGACAGATCTTGCCAAATTGCCCTTTAAAAAGGTAGTACCGATTTGTTTTTATACAGGTTATTAGCACCTGCCTCCTCACTTCCTACGACACGAGGCATTAGCAAATATTTTAATACTTGTGAGACGAATCTGGGGTAAAAAATGTGTTCGTTGCCTTTATTTCTTAAATCATAACTGAAGTGGAACTCAATTTTTTTAATGTAGTCACTTGCTTTTTCTCTTTTTAATTGCTTGTGTCTTTCTTTGCCTGCTTTTCTGTTGGGTTATTTGTCTCTTACTGACGTAAAGCAAGTTAGCTGTTTCTGTGGGTTGCAGATATTTCTTCCGGGTTGTCGTTGGCTCTCTGACCTTGGTTCTGGTCTTTTTTGGCTGTCCTGAAGTCTTGAGTTTCTGCATGTTTAAAGGTATTTTTGTCTTCCCTTGTAAGGCCTCTGAGCGCTAGAAAGGCTCGTCCTGTTCCAGAGCACACAGGACAGTCTCCTGTGTCATCTTCTAGCTCTTTGGTGTTTTACGTGAAATACTTGACCCACCTGGAATTTATTGTGATGTTAGATATTTTCCACTTTTAGTCACAAGCTGGCAAGTATATTTTTCCTGTCCTTTTTATTTAGGGGTACTTACTAGTGTATTTAGGGGTGAAATGTCAGGATGATGAGCTTCTCTTCAACGCTTCAGAAAAAAAAAATAGTCGAAACCAAATGGCAGAAAGTTAACATTCGTTAAATCTCGGTGATGGGTCTGTGGACGTTCATCAGTGGCTATTTGTAGTTAAAAATAGCTTTGCTGCCTCCACACACACCCTCTGGTTTTAAAATTCTGGAAGAGACCTCATCTGCTTTTTATCATTAAAATTTCAAAAACTTTTTCGACGTTATAGTTGAGTGGGAAAGCTAAGCAAACACCCTAGGCCTTGGTTCTTTACGTCAGTGGAGAGAGCCCCTTAAATGCTCAGCATGAGTATCGCTGACTGGAGTTCATTGTTTTTGCTTTTTTATTTTCAGGTGATATTTGCATACGATGGAATGTAACATCTTAAGTAAACACTCTTGAGTTTTGACAAGATGCATATATCTGTGTACCCTGAACGCTTTATCAAGGTTTGCCATCACCACTCCGGAAAGTCCCCTTCCCCTCAGTCAGTCCCAGCTCCCTTCCACCCCTTGAGAAGCCAGCAGTGTTCTGGGTTTTTGCTACTAGATTGTTCGCCTGTTCTAGAATGTCATAGAAACGCAGCGTGTACTTTTTCATAAGTTTTCTTTCAGCGTCATGTTTTGAGATTTATCCATAGTGTTGCATGTCTCAGGTGACCCTGGGACAACACAGGTCTGAACTGCAGTGGTCCACGTCTCTGCAGAGTTTTTTCAAGAAACACCTGTGCTGTCGTCAGTCTGTGGTTGGGAGTCCGCGGGTGCGGAGGCCGACTGCGTGGGTGGGTCCGCGTCACCTCATCCAGGGAACGGGAGCACTGCGTTTCAGTGTCCAGGGGGTTCTGGAGCCAGTCCCCCACAGACACTGAGGGTAGTAAGTTTTGGGAGAGTCAAAAGTAAATGTGTGGATTTTCCACTATGAGGGGGGTTGGCATCCCTAACCCCTCCCCACATCGTTCAAGGGTCAAGCGTGTATGGATATGTGACAGTTTTTCCGTTCTGCTGTTGATGGACATCTGGGCTTTTTCCAGTTTTTAGCTGTTATGAATAAAGCTGCCGTGAACATTCTCATACAGCTCTTTCTGTGGACATAGGTTTCATTTTTCTTTCTAAGAAACTACCAGAGTCTCCTAAGTTGTCAGAGTTCTTTAGCTATTCTAGAGACCGGTCCTTCGTCAGATAGTCTTGTGACTATTTTTTCCCTGTCTGGCTTGGCTCGTCTTGAGCAAACCTGTTGAATTTTGATGAACTCTGATTTATCCGTTGTTTTTTTATTTATGATTTTTACTTTGTTTCCTTTCTGAGAAACCTTTGCCTACCGTCAAGTCATGAAAATATTTTCCAATGTTTTCTTTGAAAACTTTATAGTTTTGGCTTTTATGTTTAGTTCAGTGATCCATCTTAAATTAATGTTGGTGCATAATGTCAAGTATGATGAGTCAGGGCTAATTTTTTTTCCTGACGGATTCCTGTTTCACTGTTTGTCAGAAAGATTTTTCTTTCCTCATTGAGTTGCTTTGTGGCTTCAAAACAATCCTATAAGTACGGGTCTATTTCTGCTCTTTATTCTCTTCCATTGATTACTTGTCCATCTCTATATCGGGAGCACACCATCTGGTTTACTGTAGCTCTCTTTATGTACTAAATTTTGAAGTCGACAAGGTACAAGCCCTTCAGCTTAGGCTTGTTTTTTTTTGTTTGTTTTTTTGTTTGTTTGTTTTTCTAGAGAGCCTTGGATATTCCACATCCTTTGCCTTTCTGATTTTAAAATCACTTTGTTATTGCCAACAAAAATGTCGACTAGGATTATGCTTGGGATTGCATCGATCGGGAATCACTTTGAGGAGAATTGTTGAATGAATGAATGAATGAATGAATATGTGCTCGAAACACAGGTGCACTTCCTGTTGCCCAGGTAGACAGGCTTCATATGGAAACAATCTGGACTCTTGCTCTGCAATTTTCCTACATTCCAGAATTTTCTTTACTTCTAGATCTGAACTTAACCCCAGATAATTACCGATAAAACAGGGAGAGTCGGGAGAGCCGGTGTGTGGCAGTCGGTGGAGCATCCACAGCACCTGGGGCTTCTGTGTACTGTGCTGTCTGCACATTGTGTTTAATCCAGTCTTCTGAGTAGGGAGTGTCCCCTCCTAAAGTGGGGAGCAGGGAGGTGGTGGGGGTAGAGCACTGACTGGGCCGGTACCCACCATCCCCTCCTAATAGTGCCATAGAGTAGTTGTGATCCCCACTTTACACGTGAGGAAAACAAGACTGAGAAAGACTGGGTCATTCAAAGACGATTTGGGGGTCCCTCAGAGGTCAGGCCCCATTGTAAAGGCCAGAGGGACAGCTATGAGCAGGCAGTGCCGCCTCTGTCCTCGTACGGGTCACCCTCCAGAGTGCGTGTGGGGGCACCCAGCGGGCAGATGTGCAGGCGGTTACAGGGACTGCTGGGAGGAAGTGAGCAGGACAGTGCGAGGACCTAGGGGGCCTCCCTTTGACAGAGTGGGGTGGGGGCAGGCTCCCTGCGGAGGTGACGTTGGAGCTGAGGGTGACTCTCACTGCAGAATGCAGGGGGCTTGCCGGCAGGGAGCCCCTGAGAGTGGTTGGTTTGTGGCTTATAAGCGGCGAATTTAACCCCGGTCTGCCTGCCTGCCCCAGAGCTCATCTTCACACTTCTGTGCTGCTCTGGGGCTGTCCCCGCAGCCCAGCCCTGTCACCAGATGCCCACCATGCAGTCCTGTGGTGCTCTGCTCTGCATAAGCTTACGCTTAGGCACGTGTTTGTATGTGTGAGTAGACTGTGCCTGCTGACATGGATACACATTTTTTTTTTCCTATCCAGCTGACACTGAAGATGTGTGCATCGTGGAAAGATTGTTCTCAAGCAGCTTGGTGGCCATCGTCAGCCTCAAAGCCCCTAGGAAGCTGAAAGTTTGCCACTTTAAGAAAGGAACTGAGATCTGCAACTACAGCTACTCCAACACGATCCTGGCTGTGAAGCTGAACAGGCAGGTGAGTGAAACTCTTTTTGGTTCAGATTGTCAGGTGCGCGCCGTCCCATGTTGCGGGTTTTCGGTATGGCTTTGACCCTCCGTGCCATTCTAGTTTCTTCTGGCGCCTCTAGGACAAAGCTAATGGTCCTTGGCTGGCGTTCCTGGTCCCTCGGTCCTCTGGGCCATGCCCCTGCTAGCCTCAGCCCACCATTCTGCCTTGACCCAGTTGCTTTTAAAAATCTTTTAGCATCTTCTTTTTTTTATTTTAAACTGATAATTTAAGTTTTCATTTAAGACAAAGGACTGACTGCTTTTTACATCTTCCTGGAAACTCACAAACACGTCGGGTCCCGCGGGTGGATGTGGCAGCTCACGCTCACATTTATTCACGGGACTCTCGTGGCCCAGGCTCGCTCACAGAGTGCAGCACTGTCCTCCGGTCCTTCAGCATTTTCTGTTCACAGCAAAGTGCTTTCTGCAGGGGTGGCTGAGTAAGCAGCCATATGTGGGATAGACATGTCACCACTAGTGGATCTTGAAGGGCAGTGACTGGGCGGAGCAGTCTTCGTGGAGGCCCACTGATGTGGCTGAAACTGGGAATTGGTCTGTTGACTGAAAAAGTTCGTTAAAATGGGAAATTACGAGGCATACCACGTTGAACCCTCTTGAATCTTGAAATGTCCCCAGGTACCTCCATGTACCAGGTAGCAGAGGGCGCGTGCGCGCCAGGCTGTCTGTCGTGCCTCAGCCCTCCCCTCAGGGCCTCGGCTGCAGCTGCATCCATCTTTAAATGCAGCAGGAACTTGGACACCTGCAGGAAAATCTGAGTGCGGAATGAGTTTTTATACTTTTAAGAAATCCCTTGGCTTCTCCTTTTATCTTGCCGTGCCTAATCCTACACGTTTCTCATTACCAAGCCCATCCGAGGCACTCGAACTAGTTTTCATGAGGGGCGGGGTGAAAGCCAAACAAGAACAAACCAGGAAACAAAACATGCTTTTCTTAGCTGTAGTTGACCAGTTTCAGTGACGTGGAACGAAATCGAAGAGTTGGAAGTCCTAGTACAAGTGTCGCAGAACAGGCACAGCTGGCTCCGAACACCACCTAACCGGTGGATGAGGAGCACGCAGCCGGGAAAGCCGCCTGGTGGTGGCCAGCGTCCTCTGCCACGAGGACCAGTCTGCATAGTGTCCTAGAAGGCACGCGGAGCATCGGGTCGGGAGCCTGTGGGTTGGGCTCCTTCTTCATGTCTGATTTTCTTCGTTTTTGTCGTCTCCTAGCGGCTCATAGTGTGCCTGGAAGAGTCTCTGTATATACACAACATTCGGGACATGAAGGTGCTGCACACGATCAGGGAGACTCCCCCAAACCCAGCAGGTAAATTAGCTGTGAGAGTCGCATTCTTCTCATTCTGCCTTGTAAAGCTAGCCGTGGGGGAGAGGGTTGTTCCTTGACAGGGCCCACGGATATAGGCACATTTCAAACGTATGGACCTTCCACCCAGCTCCATTCCTTCTGATGCTGGTCTTGTGACCACGTAGATCACTGGTTCAGTCATCTTCCCAGAGGCCTTTAACCTGTTTTCATAGTCCTACTGTCACCTAAGGTGGCAGTCGGGTGTGGAACCGGGACCGGGGTTGGGTCAGGGCCCTGTTCGATGATACTCTGTGTTCTAACAGCTACAAAGGAACCCTCTGGCTCTTACGCCGCCCTGTCCCCCGTGTGTCCCCACAGGCCTGTGTGCACTGTCCATCAACAACGACAACTGCTACCTGGCGTACCCCGGCAGTGCCACCATCGGGGAGGTGCAGGTCTTCGACACCGTGAACTTGGTGAGTGTCCTCTCGGACGTCCCTGTTCCTGCAGGGGTGCTGTGGGGCACTGGCACCCGGTTTCCTTGGCTCAGCAGTGCAGCCGTCACTGCTGGCCCCTTCGTGGGTCCGCCTGCGGTGGGCGCTGCGCCCTGCAGAGCGAGTGCTGGGGGAGGGCACGAGGCCACACTTCCGGGCGAAGGGCTCCGCCTCCCTTCTGGCTCTGAGCAGCCTCTCGGCCCCGGTAAACCAAACGCACGTGCCGTGTTAACTGGAGCCTGCCTCAGTGACCGCTCACTGGTGTCAGCCTCACGGCCAGTGGTGGCACTGTGCAGTCTCACTGCGCACAGTCACCGGTCACTGGTTCACCCTTCCAGAGAGCTGCGAACATGATCCCGGCTCACGACAGTCCTTTAGCAGCGCTGGCCTTCGACGCCAGCGGAACCAAGCTTGCCACTGCTTCCGAGAAGGTAAGCCTGCCGAGCCCGGGGGGGACTGGCTCAGAGTTTGCAGCGAGCTTTTCAGCTTGTTCACACAGTCGAGTTTCCAGACGCGGCTCCACGTGGACCAGCTCACAGAGAAGCGGCAGAGGCGACCGCCCGCCTGTCGGGCTGTGAGACGTGCTGCCAGGGAGGGGCGCTCACCTGACAGTGGGGCCGAGGGAGTGTTCGTGACAGGAGACAGAGACACGGGCAGAGGAGACCAGAGTGCCACGCACAGCCACACACTGGCCCAGTGCACGTGGTCAGGACACCAGCACAGGCTGCGGTGGAGGGCTTAGGAAGTGCTGGGAAATGTCAGACAGACTCGGCTCTGTCCGGAGCTGCTCGGAACACGTCTCAGCGCGCGCTCTTTCATTCTACTGATCGTTCAGCCAACTTGTGATCGTGCTGTGTGTGTAATTTACCCCTTTCTCCGCTCTGCCTCAGATTGTATTTCGCTAAGTGGAAAGAATTCTTTTAACAGCTGTATAGTATTCAGCTGTGATTTAATCACCCTGTTACAACACTTACTGTTTCTGATATTTAGGATATATCGATAACAAACATGTGTTAATGATAATATTTACGCTGTAGGTAGTAGTGTGTTTAAACCTTATGTGTAAGTCTTTTCTATGCATCTCTGATAAGAGAGTCCAGAGAGAGAAGTTCTGGGTTAAAAGGATGCGTGGCCTTTCCTAGAGCTGGTTACATAGGACGGAATGGCTTCGGCAGCCCTCGCATCCGAACCTCTCCTCCTGGCCCCCGCGACACGCGCGGACCCTCCTGCTGTCCCTCTCCTTGAAAGTCCGTTCTGTGTCTTCCTTGTCGGGGCCACATGAGTCCCCTGGCGTGTCCTCCCTTCGGAGCACCGGCACCTGCTCTCCAGTAGCCTTGACGCTTCCTCACTGCGACTTTGAGACAGGCTCCGTCCTGAGGGGCCCCCACCTCGAACCAGCCATCCAGACACGGTGCAGAGGGCCCGCTCCCCGCTTTCACTCTCCTGCGTGGGCCACTGTCCCTGAGTTTTGCGGCCAGTTGCTGTGCTCATGCTGTCACTGTTGATGGGTCTCTTCGGTCACGAGTTACACCAGACCCTTTGTGTTCATTGTCTCATTTGAGCCCCTCAGCAAGGGGACCGTTTTCCTGCTTTCTGCTGATTGCTCAGAGAGGTTAAGTAGCTTGCCCAGGGTCGCCCAGCTGGGCAGAACAGAGGGATCAAACTCCAAGCCCGACTTGGCTTTTAAACAGTGTGCTGGGCCATCATGGTGTCACCCGGTCCTTTCTTCTCCCGTGGGAGCAACAAAATGGCCGTGAAACTGTTATCTCTTGATTAATCAAAGTCTTATCTTTACAGTTTTTATTAGTCTTGTCTTTATGGTTTTTATTAGGTCTCAGGAAGGTGCTAAAGCACTTTATGGAATTTCAAGGTCATTAAAAATGGAAATTCTTTTCCGGGCTATATTTGATTTGCTTTTAAACAGAATCCTCTTAGTTTGCAGGATTAGACCACCAATGTCCTCTTAGCCCTGCTGTGTACTAGGTCCCAGGGCCACACTGACGTGTGTGGCTTCATCTTGCCTTCAGGATACTGCAGGCAATCTGTGACCAACAACTTGTAGTTAATTAATGTTGCACAGTAGGTATGCCTTTAAATACATATATATCTCTCTCTCTCTAAATTTAAAACTTTAGGCTACAAAAGACAGAACTTTTCCCACGGTTATTTTTGTCTATGAATGCACTGTTTTATGCCCCTAATTCCCAAGAATTACAGACTCAGTTGGTGTCCTTCAGTCCAGAGAGCGTCGACTATCTTTAAAGACCATTTCAAAGAGGGACGCGTACTGCCCGCAGCCTGCTAACGGCTGGGTAGCACCCCGGGCCTGTCGTGTCCTCCTCGCCGTCTCAGTGCGGTGGCCTGCTGGTGTCCCTTTCACATCCAGGGGGTGAAAGCACCATCTGGGTTCAGTCCTCGGCTCTTCTTACCTTCCCAGATGTTCAGGTCCTGTCCTGCTGACCCACAGACCCCCACGGATGTTCCCAGAGGTGGGAAATAGAGGGCGCGGGGCAGATCAACATCCTCAAACTGTCTCCTTCCGAGCGGGGAGATGCCATAGCTCACTGTTTATCCATGTCCCCTTTCGTCTTGGTCAGTGGGACTTTCCTCCGTGGGGGTCTCGCCGTTCTGCAGCTCTGCACTGGTTCCGTCTCAGGCAGTTAGGTAACACGTCCAGCTAATCAGTTCCCGGGGTCGGTAACAGTGGCCACAAAGGACACCAGTGGGGCCTCCAACTTCACCAGATTGTGAAGTCGGGGTGCTTCCCAGCACACGGGGTACATGCTGAAAGGGTTTGATTGTAATAGTTTAAACCCCAGCTGACTTAGAAAAAATAAAACTGCTATAGTCCACCTTTTTGACTCCAGGCTATTAGTGTTTAGAATAAATAGTGAGTTAAAGCGAGTTGACTTGTTAAAGATTTAATAGTGAACAGGGGAGGGTTCTCGTGTGCTCGTGGCAACAGGTGTGCAGGTGTGTGTGCAAAGGGCCCGGGTGGCTTGTGGCGGGGCAGGGCGGAGGGCCTCAGACACCTGCACACCAGCCCGGGCACACTGTCATTGAAGGACGTGCCCCGTGTTTCATTTACAGTCTGGCAGGAAAGAAATAGGAAAAATCTCTTACGCAGCTGAAATTCTTTTTTCTTTCCTTTTTTCCCTATCACAGGGGACCGTGATTAGGGTATTTTCCATTCCAGAAGGACAGAAACTCTTTGAGTTCCGGAGAGGAGTTAAGAGGTAAAGTCCACAGACCCCCAGGGTGGGTCTCCAGGCCTCCCTTCGGGCTCCAGTGGGACGTTCCCTGGGACCCAGTGGAGCTGTGTGAACGGAGCATGCGGGAGTGGCAGGCGTTTCAGCCCGGCCAGATGGTCGTGGGAGGTTAAGGGACGTTTCTGTAAAGCAGGCTGGGTTTCGTTTGTCTGTGGTCCGCTGGGACGCGGAGCTGTGGCCAGACGGCCTGGGAGTGCGGAGGGGCTCGCGTGGCCAGGCCCTCCGGGCCGCGCTCCTTTCTCGATGCTCTGAAGTGGCAGGCTGAGGACTTGCGACCTGGTTAGCAGACTCCTGTCCCTGTCCTCTACTCGGACAACCTGTAGCCAATGCCCCATCTCCCCTTTCACCCCAACAAGTGGCTTTGGCTCTTTCTTTAAAAAAACCGTAAGTCGCCGTGTGGCGGTCCCTCCCCATCCGGCTGTCTGCAGGCCTAGCCGGGCTGTTCCTAGCTCTCTCTGCCCATCCTGCTGGGGCGGGGGCGGGCAGCTCTGCCGGTTACTCCTGGACCCTCTGCTGCAGGGCCCTCGCGCCAAATTCCAGGGCCTCTTAAGGCTGTGTGACCTTGCTCAGCAGCACTCGATCTCTAAGGCTCTGGTTCCCAGGCCCCCCACCCCCACTCCTCCCGCTGCTATGTCCTCGTGTTTCTTTCCCATCCCCCTGCTTTCCCTCCACACCTGTCTAGACGGTTCCTCTCTTGCTGCTGCTGCTGCTATGTTTCCTCCTGTGTCTCGTCTCTGCCCGGAACCTCGCCTCGCCCCTCCTAAACCGTGTCGTCTGCCCGCGTGCTGGCATATGCGTCACCCGGGCTGCTTTCCTGAGGCTTCCCATGATTCTCCTGTCCCCTGGACCCTGGGCACGACCGGCCAGGATGAGCCCATCTGCTCACGTGTCTTCCCTTGGTAGAATCACCACCACCCTCCTCCCGCCCTGTTCAGATCGCCCTCAGCCCCAGTTCTCGGCCCCCGCGGGCCTGTCTCCATCTCCAGCGCAGGCTCTTTGAGGACGTGGACATCAGTAGCGCGCCCTGGAACCCTCGGACCACCGTTGCCGATGGGATTGACTCCCTTACGTACCCCCCTCTTTGTGTCCCGTGCCCTGTGGCCGTTCAGAGAGCGGCTGAGCTCTGTCTCCACGCGGGTCTGTGTGTGCTGTGTCCTGGGCGTGGACTGTCGTGTTGGTGAGCTGGCCGGCTCCTGAACCCGTGGTCTGCGCCGGGTGTCCCTCCAGAGGACCGTCCCCCACCGTCCGGCAGGAGTAGTCGTCCCCTCCCGTGCTTCCACAGAGCTTTCCACGTGGCTCGTGGGCTCTCCTTTGCTGGCAGCTAACATGACACCTGCACACACACCTTCCTGTAGAGAGCTGTCCCCACGGTGTCCGGGAGCTCGGTGCAGGCCTGGGACCTGTGAGCTCTCCGCAGACCTGTGACGGGCTTGCGCGTGTTTCTCGGGTCATGAGGAAAGGAGCTTTTCTTTGGTGGCTTTAGGATTTTTACAGAGATTTTTGAGACATTTCGTAAAGACAGCGTGTTGAAAGTTCTATTCTTAAACGTTATCAAGGTTGCCACTTTACTCTGTCGCATGTTAAGGATTGCTTTAATTTAAAGAAAATTGGCTGTTTTTGGCTGTTTAAAGATATATTAAAGAATTTCTCTTACTTGTTACTTTTCAAACATTTTTTTCTCAGAAACGTTTTTGAGACAATGACTAGAGAGGAGTGAGAAAAATGCCAGTAAGAAAGTGTGCCCGTTATGGGGGCTTTTCTTCTCTGTGGCTTTAGGTAAAAGTCCCTCGGGAAGGTTGCTGGTCACCCTCAGCGTTTCTGGGCGGCGGCATAACTCCGACCCCTTCACCTTGTCCCCCAGGTGTGTGAGCATCTGTTCCCTGGCTTTCAGCATGGACGGCATGTTCCTCTCCGCCTCCAGCAACACTGAGACTGTGCACATCTTCAAACTCGAGACCGTGAAAGAAAAGTGAGTTGCGAAGATACATCTGTTTAAAAAGCTGCAGAGCGCTGACTGCGTCAAAGTGTGAGCACGGGCACTGTCCTGCCGTCTCACGTTTCTGCTAACAGAGACCCTGGCGCTGGCTCTAGGATCCGTGTCACCAGATCTAGACTCCGCAGCAGAAGGGGTTTGTCCCGCAGGGTGACCGTCTGCTGTGGGAAGTGTGCTCGGCGTGAGGCGTAGCGTGGGGGTGAAGGTGGCTGCCTTTGGGTGGGCGCAGACGTCCACCTCAGCGCGTGCCGTACACACACAGGCGCGTGTGAGCGGAGTGCCCATTGGAGGGAACACTCATCTCCAGCCCGCCCGTGAGGGCTTCTCGTTTTTAATGCAGTCTAAGTCGTGTTACTGAAAGGGGTATGTGCGGTGAAGGGGTGGTTCCTATGTTTTCTCTTCTTGAGTTTTAAAAAGACATCCCACTAGGATCGATAGTGTTTAGTGTATACTGTCTTACTCAAAGGAGCATTTACAGTAACATACAAATATGTACAAGATGAACAGCAGCGTAAAGGGGCTATAGGAAAATGACTTTGAAATTTGTGCTTTTACGGTTTTTAGAGACTTCCTGTTAAAAAGATCAGGGTTGGATCGTGGATTTGGCCCTATACATCCTCACGTTTGCCACAGATCGTTGGCCGTGACCTCGGGAGGAACATGGCCCTTCCAGGCTCAGACGCTTGAGTGGCCCTCTCCTCCGACCTTCCAGGGACGCATGCTCTAACGTCCCAGGGTCTCGAGAGGTCATGGTTGTCTGCAGCCCTCCAGCTGTCGGGTTTCAGAGCGGGTCCCGGCCTCTGCGCAGGTGGGACGGTTTGTCTCAGTGAGTTTCGTGTCTGGTGACTTCCCTCCTAGACCTCAGGAGGAGCCCACCACCTGGACCGGCTACTTCGGGAAGGTTCTCATGGCTTCCACCAGCTACTTGCCCTCCCAAGTGACAGAAATGTTCAACCAGGGCAGAGCCTTTGCCACAGTCCGCCTGCCTTTCTGTGGCCACAAAAACATCTGCTCTCTAGCCACGTGAGTAGGGGCGGGCAGACTCCCTCCCTTTTGCCCAAGGACACCCAGAGATGGTGGCCAGCGTGGTTCCCTGACACTTCTCCGGGCCCAAGGACAGTCTGCAGAGTGCTCCTGTTTGGCATGAGAACGCGTTGTCCGACGTGGCTGTTTCCTCTGCAGTGTTCTCACGCCAAACATCTCTCTCCTTTGGTTTTCTTGAGAGTGTGTAGAATGTTCGTGAAAAAGTGTCATTAGGTCAAAACCCTGGACATTGTCCAGCCTTACCCCTCGGGCCTGCAGAACCAGCGGTGTCTCATGGTCCCGGGCTCTCTGGGCAGCTGCAGACGCACAGAAGGAATTTGTCTGAAAGTATCTACCCTAAGTAGGCGGAGAACCCTGAAACTGATTGTGTCCCCAACTAGTCTCCTGTGGGCATCTGTGTTTGTTCACATGAAGCACACCTTAGCCTTGATGTCACGGCCTCGGGTAGTGCAGTGGACATGGTCTTTATCCAACCGTACGCAGTGTGTCAAGCACATGAAATGTATTTTGTGCCTGTCGGAGGGTGGAGGGACATCCCCTGGCCGTGCCGGAGGCGAGGCTGCAGGTTTAACGAGGACTGTGAGTGCTGTGGTCCTGGAACGTGGCTGCTGCTCATTCTCCCTAGAATTCAGAAGATTCCCCGGCTGCTGGTTGGGGCCTCTGATGGCTACTTGTACATGTACAACCTGGACCCCCAGGAAGGAGGCGAGTGCACCCTGATGAAACAGCACAAGTAAGTGGACCTCGCCGCCACTGCCGCCCCAGGTGCTCTCCGTGTGACCATCTGCCATCGGGCACCTGCGTGTATGTCCATTCCCTTGAAAGCCAGGGACACAAAGGGACGCATCCAGTGTGGCCGTGCCATTGGGGAGCCATGCTGTCCCAGACAACTTACTGTGGGCACAGAGTCCCGCTCCCCACGCCCCTGCCGGTGTCCTCGTTCAGAGATGGCAGCAGCAGAGGGGGACCCAGGCCCTCCCCTGGGGATCGTCTCATGAGAAAGGGCCGATGCACACGGCGTCGTCACAGTGCGGCGCACGTGTTTTGAGAGCCTCTCACTGAGAGAGATTTTCTCTTTGAAAAGGAGGAATTAATATTTAATTGGAAAGTGCAGTTCAATGTTCTGCTTTTGCTTTTTATTATTATTCAGAAGTTATAACAACGATACTATGATAGTGTTATAATTGGGGTGGAAGTCGGGGGTGATATTTCATATAGCGAATGCTGTTCGTGGTCATCAGACTTAAAAGTGAAGTAAGACTTTCTCACTAGGTATAGCTGCTTTCCATTAGACTGTCCGTGTAAAAGTCCAAGTGAACCCATTCACAGGAATTATTTTCAAGTCACCGTAGGGTTACGAACACATGCGAGTGTCCTGGCAGGTGGCCTTTCTTGCCTTTGTTGCTGCTGGTCTGGCCCTCCAGGTCGCACCGGACCAGCCTCACTGGTCTTGTTTCTCGTCTTTTCCAGGTTGGATGGCAGTGTGGAGACGACCAATGAAATCTTAGACTCCGCCTCTCACGACTGCCCCTTAGTCACTCAGACCTACAGCACGGCTGTAGCCAAAGGTACTCACATGCCTGCATCTCCGACCAGACTTGGTAAGGGCTGTGACACAAACCTGGAAGGTAAATTCTGCCAGCATCTCCCGCCACAGCTCATGCTCAGTGCTTTCCGCCCTTATCACAATTGCCGGCCCGCCGCCTCCTGCTGGCGGGCAGTGACAGCGCAGACAGGGGCAGGCCGTTGTGTACTGGCTATTCAAGGCCTCTCAGGGCCAAATTCATTTTCTTCCTCTTTGATGAAAAGTAGTCATCGTGGCTAAGGCTGCTTTGGGTGGACGTAAATTTTGCTCTGGCTTGCTGCTTCTCAGCTAAAATATGACCCTAAACCTACCACCGTCAAGTGTTTATTTTGAGTCTCTACCCTGTGGCCTGTGTGGTCATTCATTGAATATGCATGGGACACCCCTTGGCGCCGGGGCCCTGTGAGGAGGGAGGGTTGCAGCAGGACCGGCCTGCGTCCAGGGGCCTCCTGCCGCAGAAGCTGGCTGGTGAGCGTACAGATGGGGGAGTCACCGTTACCCTTTGAAATGAGGTGGCCTTTCAGTTCGATGATGCCCCAAGCGTCTGGTGTCCTTAACGTTTGAGCATCCCACATAACCAGTTCGCGAAGTGCTGCCAGTCTTTCTGTTGAGTGAGGGAGATGTATGGCCTGCCCGACAGGAAGCCCCACGTACTTTTCCACGTTTACAAATTTTGGAAAATAAAGTACTTAATCTTGAGCTGCCTAAGGCTGCAGAAAGTTCATTAGAAGAGAGTTGAAAATTGAGTCTCCGTGTGGGCTGCTGTTTATAAACGCCCTCGTGTGCCCAGTCCAGCCTCTGGCCTGGCTGCTGGGCTCTGCTGCTCCACCCCCCAGCCTGAGGTGACGCACTGTCTCTTTGCAGCCTACACAGACGAGCTGGGTGCAGCGGGTGGCACTTGTCTGGAAGACGAAGCCAGCGCCCTGCGGCTGGGGGAGGACAGCGAGCATCCTCCCATGATTCTTCGGACGGACTGAACTTGACCTGTGGACTCTGACCCCAGCGCGGAGAACACTGGCTTGACAGAGGACTTTGTGTTATGCTGCTATGAACTTTAACCAGTTCGGGGAGAGGATGGCAGAGACCGAAAAAGAAAAAAAAAAAAAAGATTGTAGCTGTAGTTTGTCTTCTACTGTTGAGGAGTACGTGGTTTTCACTTCAGTGGCTTTTAATCCTGCTTATGAATTTTAGCTTTCTGTTTATTTTCTCTTTTTGCCAAAATTAACTATTTGGTCAAGCCCTTGAAACCTCCTTGCTTTGCATGCGTTAATGTGCCAAGCCAGCGTAGGACAGCTAGCGGCCACTCGCTGCCCAGTCGTGGTCGTGTGGCTGGACAAGCTGTACGTACGAGAGCGCACGCCGTGCAGAGCGGGGCTGCTTGGGGGGCCGGTTCTGCTGGGGCAGGGCCAGGGACCCCAGGGCCGGGGTGGGCGGCGGCCACGGGGAGGGGTCCTCTCCCCCAGAGCCCCGCCTCGGCCATGTTTTTCGCTTAATTTTGTTAATTAAATTCTTTCCAAATTGGACTATTCTGGGCTTTCTTCCGTGGTGGACTTGTGTTTCTGATCTTAATTTCCATGTGGGATTGGAAGAGAGAGGTTCTTTCTGATGCTAAAACTCTTTCCTTCTGACAGTGAGTGAACTTGAAAGAATGCCTGGCAATGCCGGAGCGAAGGAAGGTGGCCTCATTGGTATAATTAAATTTTCTGGTCTGTCTTTAATCTTTTTTATTTTTTTTTGCGGGGGGGGTGCAGTTTGTAGCTATTTCTATGCCCATATAGCACAGAGTTAAAACGTGATGAGTCCTGAGTTGTCTTCTTCCCTCGAGGCCCCACTGCCTCTGCGGCTCTTCGTGCCTGTGTCGGGCGTGGTAGAGACGGGTGGAGACACGGGAGGGAAGTCGGCCGTGAACACCGCCTTCAAGGGTCGTCTGTGCCTTTTCTGTTTTAATCTTGTGAAACTGTTCGGCAAAGTGCTGCGAGGCGGTGCCTGGCTTTCCTTTTCGTTTTTACAGAATTTAAACCTCAGATACCTCAAACTCTGCATTCCAGACCAACACACACGCAGGTCACGTTTCGAGGGAACGTGAGCGTAGTTAGCGGCATGAAGGACCGTTGTGGATTTTTTGGACTGTGACGGTTAAGGGTAGAGGTGACAAGGCAGAGATACTTCACTGGTCCGCCCTTTTTAGGGCTCTGGACAGCAGGTCAGAGGTAGGTGTCTGTCTCAGGTCACGTTCGTGTCTGGGTCGTAGCCGTTGAGGTGTCGTAAGAGGCAGAGGGGCTTGGTTGAGCTAACCCGACTTTGCAGTCCCCGGCTTCGGGGTCAGTGCGTGCACCTCAGGCTGCGTGTGCGGTGGTGGTTTTAGGGTGAAAGCCCAAGGCAGAGGCACCTCGCGTGAGCGCTGACCGCGGCAGGGGTCTGGACACGGGTCACGCATGGCGGCAGCATCGGTGCTGTGTCCATCAGAGATGAAGGTGGACACACTAAGCTTCCTTCTGAAACCTGCAGCATGTCTGTCAGCGGATCCCTGACGAAACGAGACCCACAGTGACAGATCTGATGAGGATGGGCATCTGCCGAGCACTGAGCACGGCGGCCCTTTGTCCAAGGAGCTGCGAGGGCCTGAGCAGGGCAGTCTACCTGTGTCAGACCTGGAGCACTCTCCACTGTGCCCCTAGAACCAGGCCTTGGACTCTGTTTGGTGGCACATTGTCCAGAGCGAGTGCTTATGGGAATGTGTCAGAGGTGTCCATGACGACACGAGGCCGAAGCTAAGGTTTCCTGGTGACCAAAGAGGACGGCCTTACCTGTGACGTGTTAGACTCCTGCCCTTGGTGCCTGCTCGCCGCCTTTCGCACGTGGGGCGATGTGGGGAGTCGGCTCTCCGTTGCCCGGCTTCTCACGGTCCAGGGCACGTGGTTCCGTCCGTCTGGGCGCGATGGTCCTGGAACGTGGGGGAATCTCGCCCCTCTGTGAGCTCCTGTTTCCTCACCTTTGAGATGGGCAGCGAGGAAAAGACAGGCCGCCCGCCCTCCGTGCCGGACCCTAGGCAGGGGGACCCGAGGGCTCACGGTCGAGAGGAACCGAAGGCGGTCTGTGTTTGCAGGCTGGTCACCGTGGAGGGGCACCCACCCTCCATTTTTCCTTCGCCTGTTTCCTTTGTGCCCGAGGGTCACCGCAGGCCTGAGCTCGGAGGAGGAAATGGGGGCCGATGAGGTGGTCACAGGTGGGACACTTCCTGCTGTGCCAGGGACGCAGACGGGAAGGGGCTCCAGCCGGACCCTACAGAACACGTGTGCTGAACCCCACACTGTACACCAATATTTTTTTTTCATTACGTCGTATTTTTCCAAACTTCAAAAAAAAGAGTCTTCTAGAGGCGAGTAGGAGACCAAACCCGGAAATGGACTTCAGGGACCCACGAGGACTGGGGCCGGCCGGCCGTGTTTTCTGGAGAATGGAGCCCCGATCTGGACTGAACCTGCAGTTAAAGACACCCAGATTCAGGCCCCGATTCTACCACCCGGCGGCCTCGGTCTCCCGGACTGGACAGTGGGCGCGAGCCTGGCCTCGCAGAGCCGCAGGGCGGCGAGCACGTGTGGACTGCGGGTGCCCAGCTCAGTGCCCGGCCTGCGGCGGGCGCCCCTTAAATGTTGAAACAGAAACTGGTTTTGCGAATTAGATGGGTCGTTATTACTCAGTACCGGTTGCTGAACACGAAGCTCGTGAGAACAGTGAACTAATGACAAGTGCAGTTCCCGCTTGAGGTCACGGGCGGCCCCCTCGCGACCCTGCGTTCTAGGAACAGAAGCCGGCCTGGCCGTCCAGTTTGGGGTTGGGGGGACTTGCAGTATGGCAGACTGAGCACTGTCTGCTGCGGCCAGCAGGCTGCGGCCACCAGACATGGCACCTTGTCCCAGAGTGAGTCCCCTTCCGGCCGGGATGGGACACTAGCTCACCCTGAGCAGCTGGCCCGGCCCTGCCAGGGGCCTCCGGAACTTCACAGCTGCAGCTCCCGGCGAGGAGCGAGTCTCGTGCTCTGTCTTCTCACAGGTCATGTGGAGAGCAGAGAGGAGAAAGGATTTCTTCGCCACGGCCAGCAGTGGGCACACACGGAGAAGACCAGCAGTGCGCGGTCACAGCAAGGAAAGCGGAGTCGGTGACCGGAAGCGTGTTCCTGGCTCATTCCGCTGTCCGCCATGGTTCTGTGATGGTGTCGCTGGACGGGAGCCGTGTGTGTTTATGCTCGCTGTTTGTCCCCTATCCTAAACCTCTGTAGACCGTATCTTGCATGCGAGGGGTGACGGGATCCCTTGTGTAAAATGTGTATGTGACACTAGTTAGCACAGCTGAAAATCCAAATACGTTCTTTTACAAGTGTACTTAATTCTCAGACTCAAGATGGGCAGGTGGGGAACTTTGGGTTCGGGTTCTGCAGTGTCACATGTGAAAAGCAAGGGCACTCGAGCCGCTGGCGTGCGTGGGAGAGTCACATGGAGTCCTCTCTGTGAGTAAGTTCTTGTGGACACTACATAACGATAGTTCATTACCAAGTAGGTGGATTTCACTGATGTATGTTTTAGTTCTTACCCGGATCATAACTCTTGGCCCATGTTGTACCTTTTCATTCTGTGGATTTGTGAAGCACAAAAAGAAAATGGACTTTGGGGCGTGGCCAGCCCTTCTTATCTTCCCTGGTATCTGACCAGGAAAGTCTTTTATTTGGAAATATTAAATCTTTTTGAAGCGCGAACTTAAAGGGATTGTTTTGATTCCTCAACCCTGTATTGTTTCCTTTTCTGAGCTGTGATGAGACGACTCCTCACGTTTCCTTGTTAGGTGAGCCGATGTGTGTGTCGTCGGTACGTGTGGGGCGTGTGCGTTTGTGTCTGGCACAGGTAAACGTGCTTCCTGACGACATCTTGTACCCGGCTGTCGGTACGTGTGGGGCGTGTGCGTTTGTGTCTGGCACGGGGGAGCGTGCTTCTCGACTGCCCCCCCTGCCCATCCAGTCTGGGGAGTCCTCCGTTGTGAGCGTTTTGTAACTGCATTAAGAAATTAAAACCTGTATTCTAATTTTTTCTTCATTGATTCGTTGCTTAGTCACAGTCTGTGCTTCTCATTTGTACCATGATTTAAATGCACTGTAATTCTACTTAGGACATTGTTCCGAATATCAGAATCCTGTAGCCAGACTGAAACCTTACAAAGGTTTCATCCAGAACAGATTTTCGTCTTTTGTGAAATAGATAATACACTCCTTTCTGCTAGCATTCTTGGCCTCGTCTGGAAGAGTGTGAAAAGTCTGAGCCCCGCGGGACGAAGGAGGAAGCCAGTGAGCGGTGTCCCCCAGGCAGGTGGTTGGCCCGCTAGGGACAGGCCGGGGACCGGCTGCATGGCTGCTTGCTTCCAGGTTTTGGTTAAAGCATCACTTTAAACGCAGAGCTAGCTTGGCGGCGGCTTTTAGAAACATGTTCTTCTGTGCACAGAGTTGCTTTGTCACAAATTTCTCTCTAGGTCGGAGAATTCGTTCCTTAATTTCACAAGCTGAGACATGTCCGTTTTGTGTCCTGCTTGATAAGATACGCAGTGGTAGTAGCAGGGGAGCTGCTGACCGGAGCCAGTCGCAGCCTGAGTCGCATCCCTACCCTGAGACCTCAGAGCAACTGTCTCATGGCGCCCGTGTGTCTCGAAGCCACTGTCCTGGTTGAGGGGACACTGAGCAGCACTTCCGTCTTCAGGGGAACCCACGAGACTCCGTAAACCTTTCCAGGTGTTGACTTTGGTTCCAGGCCAAGAGCGTGTGAAGTAGAGAGCGGCCTAAATTCCGACCATCTTCTGAAACGATGCCCTTGGGACTCACGGCTCGAGCCAGCTTCGCAGAGAGCCCCAGACAGCCCTTCGGTTCAATGAGGTTTTACAAAGCAGCCCCTGGAAGTTACTCCCCACCTGCCCTTGCTGTACCTGTGGCGATGGGGACAGTGACTGGGGGGCTTTAGAATGGAGCTCTCGTGTCGTTCACGTGAGTTCCGTGTTGCTGCTGGTCGCCGGCTCTCCTTGGGCTTGTCCTTGCTCATCCTGTGGCCTCGGGAAGAAATGCCAGGGCACGATCCATTGTCACTAGCTAGATCCTGAGGGAACGGGGTTTTGGAGGTCATGACCTCTTGAAGGGCAGGTGGGACTGAGGCAGCGGAGGAATGCTGCTGGGCACTGCCTGGGGCAGGGCGCACGGCGGGGCCCTGTCACCGCTGGGGTGCTTTCTGACGGGACAGTTCCTCACCGCCATTCCGTCGGGAGATGGGCGGGGCCACGAGAGGTGCATTATGTCGTCATGAACTTGGTGGGTTTTGAACTCGGCTGTCTCTACCCCGTTCTTAGCATTTACTGGTCCCTCCAGCTCACTCCATGACGCTCGCTCCCTCTGCCTGTGACAGCAGCCCGAGGTGTCCTATTGTTCTATGATCCACTGCTCTTTCCTAAATAAAAGTGAAAATACATTTGAAAATACGAAAGCCTCATTCGGTCGACAGGCGTTAGTTGCAGGCCCCCCCTGGGAATCCTGCGGGGTAGGTTCTCCTTACGGGTGGACGGTTGTCAGACCTGGACGGGAGACGACACCACCTCTGTGGTCCCTGCCCTCAGCCCTCGGACCAGGAGCCGTGGCTCTGCGGGGGCCAGAGGGGCGCCTTCAGCTGGCCCCCTTCTCAGCCACCAGCCTGTGCGGGCATCTGTGGGGCCGGCTGGGGTGACGTCCTTGGGGCTGAGCAGCCCAGGAGCTTGGCCAGTGCGCTCATTAGAACAACTCCCAGGAGGAAAATGCACAAGGTGACCGGGAGGGCGACAAGAGGGAAGCGGAAACCTCATGTGCCGTCTCCGTGTGTAAACCGTCCCCGTGTTTCCCAGACCCTCCCTGCCCTGGGCACTCGAGGTGCCGTGTGTCCCTCCTTTGTCTCCGCAGCCGTCTCCACACGAGAGTCCCCTCCCTCCTGGCACCCCTTACACCGCAGCGGTCGGCTCCCCAGTCACGCTGTCCCCTGTGTGGGCCTCTTGGGAGAACCCTGATCCCATTCACAGGGCTGCACCCTCCTGACCCAAGCCCCTCCCAGACGCCCCTCCTGGTACTGTGCCCTTGGGGGTTAGGGCTTGTGGAATGACGCAGACACTGTCCATGGCAGTGTGGCTCGTGCCTGTGTTCAGGGTTGGGGATGTTGTCGCTGGGCTCTCGGTGGCCAACGGCAGGCGCCTCCCCCGTCTCGGTCGCTTTGCAGGGCGATTGCTCCCTGCCGTCCAGTCCCGCCTCAGCCTCGTGAGGGTCCCTCCCTCTGACCATCCCTGCTGCAGTTTCCTCGAATACAAGATAATTTGTTTACGATCCATAAATATTCGGTAGATTCCGTGAATAGATGAAGGGAATTAAAAGGCCTTTTGTTGACTGTGGCAGTCACAGTCACATGCTCCCAGGGGATGTGTTCAGAGTATGCCAGCTAAATACATTTTTCAGAAAATTTCTGAATCTGCCACATAGAACTGTACAAACTCAATTTGCCTGTACACTCTGGGCAGTTTGCGTTTCTTGTTGCCTGTGAAGCCTGATGGTGTCCGGTGCTCTCTTCTGACCCGGGTCCTTTGCTTTGTTGGGACACAGACAGGACCCTGGCAAGCCGCACTTTCTATTTGGGGTGCCACCTTTGTCACTTTGGAAATAGGAGGACACCAGGTCTCCACATGTCCCCTCCCATGCCCTTTGGTCTCGCCATTTAAATAACCAGATAAGTCTCTGGCCACGCCACCCTGAGCAAGCCCGATCCCGTCTGGTCTCGGAAGCTAAGCAGGGTCGGGCCTGGTTAGTACTTGGATGGGAGACCACCTAGGAAGACCCGGTGCTGTAGGCGTAAAAAGTAAAAAATAAGGGATTGTAAGCTGACAAGGTCCTTGGAAGGGTTGCCTCGCCTGAAAATTTTAATTAATTAATTAAATGCCAGCCAGATCGCCAGGGACCACATCCGATTCCAGTCTCTTCGCGGCATTTCCGTATTCACGCCTGCCGTGTTCACGCCTGTTGGCCGGCTCCTGTGAGTACACACCCAGGGAGGCCCGGCTCTGACCCCGCCTCGCCTGTGCCCCTAAACTTTCTGAGCCCAGGACCCCTGCACAGGGAGGAAATAGTTAAGTAAATGGTGACTCCGATTACGTTTTTATCCTACTGGCCACCAGCCATCACTCAGGGAGACTAAGCACCCAACGCAAGTCGCTGGAGGTGGCCCACGGCCCCGCCCGCAGCTCCCCAGTCGCAAATCCTCCCTCCTCCCGGCCGCATCCTGTTTCTCCTGTAAATGACGTCCCCGCAGGAAAGCCGAGTCTCGCTACGCCCAGATAGATAGGTGAACGCCAGAAAGGGGCCGGAAAGTCCAGCGTGGCCCCGGTCGCTTGCGAGGATGGACTCCGGGCCAGCCCCGAGCGCCCCACACGGAGGCGGAGTGAGGAATCTGCAGCCAACCTGACTGTCTACATGGGAACCCAAGGAAAGCCACGGGGACGCGTTAGGACCCGTGAGTAGAGAGCGCTCAGGTGTCCGGTTAGGCAGGGGACCCTCGCAAACCAGTAGCCCCTACGCACCAGCAGCACTGAGTCAGACAGCTCAGCAGAGAGGAAAAGCCACCACGACAGCAGCCAGACATTGCAGCAGGGACAAAGACAACGCTGACTGACCGACTGAGTGAAATGAGCAGGATTTGCACGACGAGGGCCTGCAGCGTCTGGAGCTGCCCAAGAAATACTCGTTGAATGAATCAGTAACTATAAATGTTCTTTCAGAGGGATAGAAAAGAAATAAGAATAATTAAAAGAGAACATTTAGCAAACGGATATATTGGTGAGTGTAAAGACATACTGACTGTTAAAAATAAAACAGTAATAAAGACTTGTCTGGGACGGTTAAAATGATGCTTAATAACACCACACCTCGGGGCCTCGGGGCCGCAGGAGACCATATGGAAACGGGAAAAAAAGTCAAGCATCAATTAGAAGAAATGCTACGGTTATTCCTCTCCTCGAGGCCAGGTTGGTCGCTCCAGCCCTTCACGCT
>NW_006431919.1:20811600-20824373 GCF_000325575.1 Pteropus alecto | reverse complement strand
AATGAGGGCTTATCACGGAGTCGTCCATCGCCACGGCGGCTGGGGACTCTGCCAGGACTCGGGGTGGCGTCTTGCGTTGGGCACTGGAGATCCATGCAGGCAAGATGTGTATGGCCACACTGGAGCGGGGGTCCGGGCAGGGATCCCCCAAATTCCAGGGGTGCAGCCAGCAGAGCCTGGTCACGAGCAGTGGCGCCTCCTGCTGACTCACCGGGACCCTTCCAGCCTGCGACCCCTCTGCGACCTCACGTTTCAGCTCAGGGCATCTGGACCAGGCTTTGCCAGTGGCAAATGAGAAAGCTCGTTGTTAAACTGTCACCCCTTCACCACTGAGAAGTGTGTGTGCTGTGTGAGACCAAGTGCAAGTTCTCGGCCATTCCATCCATAAGAGGTGGGGTCCCCATACCCCCCGTGAGCCTGGGCGGGCCCCGTGACGGCTACCGTGAACGGAACGAGGCAGAAGGGACGGACGACGACGGAGACTGCACCACGCGAGGCCACGCGCTCCTCCCAGCGTCTCCGGGGAACTGCTGTGTGTGCGTGTGCGTGTGCGTGTGCGCTCACGCACGTGCGGCTCATGTGTCACTGTGTGAGTGTCATGTTTGGATACATGTCTGTCTCAGTGTTTGTGTGTGGTCACTGTGTGTGCGTGTGTCATAGCGCTTGGCCTCAAAAGCTGAAGATTGTTATTTCAAGTGAAATCAGGCCGAGAGAGTGGATGACGCTGTCTGCTACAAAGCTCCAGTTTGCTTGTCAATGACCTTGAAGAGGCAAAGGACTCACGGCTGCAGCCAGAGAGGAGGGGACAGCCGTGGGGGCCAGACAGAGGCAGCACCCAGGGGCAGCAACGAAGTCAGAACAGAATCCAGGGCGACCTCCCCACGGCCCCATCAGCGCCTGGGCAGAGTGTCCCCCATCCCGGGAGGCACCATGGTGCTAAGGAGACCCTTCCAGGCTGACCACAGCCCTTGAGTACGCAATCGCCGGGGACGATTCAGTGATAAAAATACAAACTTTGCTGCTTACAGAAATCACTGGCCTGTTGTCACGGAACTGGCAATACAGATAAGGCTCCAAGGGAGCAGAACAGGCCTGAGGCCTGCTCCCCACCTGGCTCTGGGAGTCTCTTTTCCCCTGGACTTCGGGCCCTGTCCTCCCTCTGAAGAGTGTTCTAGGTGCTGTAGTGCGGCCCCATCACCCTGCCGCACCATCCTCGTCCTGAAGCAGCTGCTCCCTACCCGCATTGTGGCCCTCCATCCACTGCTGCCCTCCCAGCCACCAGGTGACCACGTGACCCACGCTGGCCAATCAGAATTCTCCCCTGGGACTTTTCACATTGGGACCAAGAGAAGGAACAGGCCTCTCGGGGGATGAAGGTGGGAGCTATGAGCCAGGAGCTGTGGGTGGCCGGTCTGCTGGGACAAGACAGGGTGGACTGTGGCCAGCCCAGAAGGGGGTCCTGCACGTGTGCACGCAGCTCTGGCTGGTAAGCACGTCCCTGGTTGATGCTTCTGCACAGATATTCACGACCGCCACCCAGGCAGAGGTGTGACCTGCCCAAGGTCAGGCAGCTGGGGAGTTGGGAGGCAGTCGCAGCAGAGCATCCGACAGAGACCGTGGCTTCTGCTCCTTCCCTGAAGTGCCCTCAGCTCCCAGGGGTGTGGGGGGCAGCCGAGGGCACTTCTGGGGGCGTTCATCTGAAAGTTGCAGGAGCCGAGAACCCCCAGCGTTTGAGCCTCCCGTGGAGATGGCGCACGCACCCTGCTGAGAGCAGGAGTTCGCAAACCCGGAAGGAGTTTCCAGGTGGGCCGTGTCCCTGTGGCATCTTGGGGGGAGGGCTCTGTGACATTTGAGTCTGTCAGCAAACCCAGCAGAGGCGACAAAGGTGTCAGGTCCTGCTCTCCCGCACCCCGCAGGCAAACGCTCCAGAGCCCCATGGTGAGCTTTCAGCTACAGGCAGAGTTCTTCTCTGTCCCCCAGGAACCTTTGCTCAGCCCCGTAAGACATGGCGGGCGCGTGTTCCGGAAGGCGACGCACCTGCGTTCCCACCGAGCATCACCTGTGTCTGCATCTTCTTTCTCTGCTTTTCTCCCAACCCATCTGCGCCTCAGTGGGGGTCAAAGGGCAGCTGCAAATTCTCGCCATTCCGCCCCTAAGAGGTGGGGTCCCCGTTCCCCCCTCCTCCTCCCCCTCCGCGCCGTGAGCCTGGGCGGGCCCCGTGACGGCCACCGTGAACGGAACGAGGCAGAAGGGACGGGCGACGACGGAGACTGCACCACGCGAGGCCACGCGCTCCTCCCAGCGTCTCCGGGGAACTGCCCCGTGAGCCCTGAGTTGTCACGCAAGAGCTTCCCGTGGTTCTAACAAAGTACCACAAGCTGGCGACTTAAAACAACAGGGCTGGACTGTGTCCCTCAGAATCCGTATGCTGAAGTCCTAGGCCCCAGGACCTCAGAATGTGACTGTATCCGGAGATGGGGCCTTTAAAGAGGTGATGAAGGTGACATAGGGTCATCAGGGTGGCCCTAATCCCACATGACCGGTGGCATTTTAGGAAGACATTAGGACACAGACAGGCACAGAGGGATGACCGTCTGTGAGCCAAGGAGAGGTGTCAGGAGAAACTAGCCTTGCCGACACCTTGACCTTGGGCTTCCCGCTTTGTGACTGACACCCCTGCCTCCTCCCACACCCCTGGGGCAGATGGGGTGAGAAATTTTCCAAACCCACAGGCGCTACAGCACAGTCCACCCCACAGAGACAATACTTTAGGGACCACAGGCCGCACCGACCCCTTTCCTTCACAGGTGGGGGAATGGCGCCAGATCAGGTCACCCAGCCTGTCAGAACAAAGGCACCGGGGCTTTGTCCTGCAGAGCCTGAAGCCTATTAAACCCTTAGCCAGCATTAAGGGACCTGTGCTGAGTTTCTTTAATCCTCCGAAAGGATTAGAAGAATTCTGCCAAGATAAGCTCCTTAAAGGGACAACACAGCCACGCAGCCACCAGGCTTCTCCTGGACTGGGACCGGCCCCTGGACGACAGAGCAGGCCCTGTGGCCCTGGGCCTAGGCACCGGCCCCACCTCCTAATGCTACAGCCCACAATTATGACGACCACAAACAGCTCGGGAGGCTCCCCACGGGACAGTGTTCTGGGCAAACAAAACCCCAGGAATAAAGGTATTGAGTTGGGGACTTGGGGTCAGGCTGGCCCCTGAATTGCAGGGCCTGGGGCAAGGGTCAAATGGCCAACAGCCCACATGCCATGCGTCTAAACCATCAAGAGTTATAACTCAGCCAACAAACCGCTACACAAGCACACGCTCCGACTGAGCACGGGGGTCCGGCGGGTCACGGTCCTCCCTCCGTCTCTCCAGCTCGCCGCCCTCTCCCTCCGCCCACCTCCGTTACCTGTCTGCCTCGCTCTCTCGTTCCGCGTCTGTCTGTCTCCCCGTCTCCATCCCTCTAGCTCTGCCATCATCTCGACCTCGGTCTCGGTCTCGAATATGGCAGTCAGTGGTCTCGCTCCGTCGCTGGACCCCGCACGCGGCACGCGGCTCAGAGCGAGGTCCGAGCGTGCTCTCCGGCCAGGGAGGTGACCGCGCTATGGGCTGGCGAATGATCATCTTATAAAGCTCATTCCAGCTTGGGAGCAAACAAGTCCAACAGTAAATAAAGCCCCGAAGCTGCGCTGTCCTGTCCTCCGCCCCACCCCCCACCCCTGCTGGCACGTCTGGGAGGGGCTTGGTCTGGGAGCCAGGAGGGAGAAGCCGGAGCACGGAGCAGGCGACTAGGGGGCTGGAGTCCCAGTGAGCTGGACAGGCCTCCCGGGATTACAGACGCGGATTCCGAGGCCCGGAGAGGGCTAGCGCCCTGCCCGGCACGCAGTGCTCGCTGTGGCCCTGCTGGACGTGGTGGCTCCAGTGACAGCTCCAGTGTTTTCTCAGCACTGGGGAACAGATGGCTCCAACTGCCACCCCCGGAAGCCAAACATTTCCCCTGGTTACCCTGCTAATTTGCTCACAAGCACCCGCTCGTAAATACAGCACAAAGGCTCCTGCACCCAGCGTGCCTGACGGCGGATTCCGGCTCTGCTGGAAGGCTCGGAGGGAGCCCAGGAAGGCCCAGGTAAGGCCCAGGTGTGGCCACGAGCCAGCCGGCCATAGCTGCCGCAGGAAGGGCGATGGCTCGGTCCAGGCAGGCCTGGGCTCCAGTCCGGCTCTGCCACGCCCTCGGAGCCCGGTGGGGAGGCCTTGGACCAGCCCCCTGGCTGCCTGGCCTGTGTTTGTCACCTGGGAAATGGGCATGCTACTCCCAGAGCCGCTCTGTGGGTGCTCTGGGGGCTGGGGTCTCTGTGACGGTCTGGTCACCCTTCCCGCCCCGTCTGGGCTCAGCACAGTGGGGCCTGGACCCTAGGCCAGAACCACTCTGGCTTCCGCCCTGACAGGGGTCCGTTCGCCCAGCCCCTCTTGCTTACCAAGCCCACCTCCGGACCCAGGCAAGTGCCCCGCCTCTCTGGGCCTCGGCCCTGTCTGTAAGGTGGGGTGTCCTCGAGCCTCCCTGGCTGCTCAGGGTGGTCCCTGCCTCAGGGGAGGCTTCCTGGAGGAGGGGCCCATGGTGCTGAGGCTCTACGGTGAGTAGGAGGCGGGGGAAGGGAAGGGTGCACGTTGACTGGCAGGTCCCCCAGGTGGAGAGAACCGCAAGGCAAAGGGAGGGGAGAGTCCCCTCATGGGTGCCCAGGGTGCGACTCCCTTCGCTATCCAGGCCTAGGAGTCTGGGGCCGGGGCTGGCTACGGAGGAGCCAGTGTGGCCTGGCCTTGCTGTGTGACTTGGGCAAGCCCTCCCCCGTCTCCGAGCCTCGGCCGCCCTCTGTAGCAGCTTCCTCCCGAAGTCCCTGCGATGTGAGTGGACCACGCACTTGGCCCTGAGCCTGGCCCCCAGCCGGTGCCCATAGCGCCGACCCCAGCCCGTCCCGCTCAGCACTGCACAGTGTCCTCGCCCCCTAGGAGAGCATCGTGAGGTTTGTTTATTGACTTTGCCTTTTTGGCCCGGGCAGTTGGGCCTCATTTTGTCCCAAGTCCGGGATGGAGGGAGAGCGGGCAGCGTGCCGAGCGGATGGGGCCGACTCCGCTGCCCGGGGAGGGCGTTCCCTCTGCGCCTGGGGCTCAGGCCGTTCGTTCCAGGGGGCCTTTCTGTTGAGGTCAGGGACACGAGCTTTGCACCAGGAGCAGGGGGAGTTCTGCGGCGTGAGAGACCCTCATCCATCCCCAACCTGCTGTGGCCCGGCCCTGCCCGGCATGTCCAGCTGGCCCTGGCCAGCACCCCAGCCGCATCCCTCCCCCTGCCCCCTGGAAGCCTCTGGACCCAGCCAGCGGCTCCCTCTGCTTCCCAGCCGTGTCCTGAATGGGCCCCGTCACTCCTGTCTCTGCCTGGCACTTGGCTGCGTGCACAGGTTGATGGGAAGATTCTAATGGGCTTTAAGTTAATAAGTTGGGTATAATTAGGTTTGAGCTCTGCAGAAAGCAGACGGCACAGCCGCCAAGGCCGGCAACGGCCCCATCGGAGCCGCGGTGGGCGTGAGGGCGGGTCCCTGCTGGCCTCTCTCGACTCTCCTTTCTCCCCCACATTTTACCATGAATATTGTCAGCATAAGGAATAGTCGAAAGAATTGTGCAGTGAACAGCCGTGTGCTCACTGCCCGCATTTTGCACTTTCTGAGATGGCCGTCTCCACCACGCCATCCAGCCACCGATCCACGTCACTCTTTTTAATGCAGTTCGAAGCCAGCTGCAGACGTCAGTACACGTCACCCCTGAGCATGCCTATCGTGAGCTAGAGGTCAATATTTGCTTTCGGTTTGGGGTTTTTTTAGGCAAAATTTACCAACAGTGAAATGCACAAATCTAAAGTGGACCTGAGATGGCCGTCTCCACCACGCCATCCAGCCACCGATCCACGCCACTCTTTTTAATGCAGTTCAAAGTCAGCTGCAGACGTCAGTACACGTCACCCCTGAGCATGCCTATCGTGAGCTAGAGGTCAATATTTGCTTTCGGTTTGGGGTTTTTTTAGGCAAAATTTACCAACAGTGAAATGCACAAATCTAATGTAGACATTTGCTGCGTTTTGACAGATGGACACGTTCTGCAAACCAAACCTCTGTCAGGGTATAGAGTGTGACCATCACCCCAGATGGTTCTCTCATGCCCCCCACCCTCCCAAGGTGACCATCACCTTGATTTCCTTCGATTCATGTCACCTCGTCTAGAATGTCCTTCGAGTGCAGCCATGCAGTACGTGTTCTTCTGCGTCTGTCTTTCACGGAGCACGATGCACTTGAGACCCCTCCTAGCTGTCCGGGTGTGTGTAGCGCCTTTTTCAGTGCTGAGTGGTACTCCATGGTGCGGGCGGAGCACAGTCTGATTAACCATTTCCTCTTGATAGGTACCTGAGCTGTTTCTAGATTTTCACTACTACGGACAAAACCTGTATATGTCTTTTTATAGACATTTAGTTTCTTTTTAAGCTTATCTTGAGGCTCTCTTCCCGCCGCCCCCCCAAACAAAACAAGTCAGTTCTATAGCTGGAGGGGACAGGAAAATGCCTCAATACACTCGCTGTTCTTTGGATGGGCACACCTCCGTAATCCGAGTTGCCTCGGTGGGCCATGGTGAGACATGGTGGTCTGGGTGGCTCTCGCTCCGTGGATGGAATGGACAGGGTGGGCAGCTAGTGGCTGTTGCCACTGCAGTGGTGGGAGTTAGTCTAGAAAATTCAGCTTGAGCCCAAAGTGTCTCCCCGGAGATTCATGCACAAGGGCACACACCTGGAGGGGCGGTTGGATAGACCACCGGGAATGACAAACCCAAGAGCTCCTGGGGAGGCTTCACTCCAAGTTCAAAAGATCAAACCAAAGATCACATGTGGAGTGTTGCCAATAAAACATGGTCTCGAGTCAAGCAAAGTCTCAAGGTGCCACTGTCAGGGGTAAAGGACGTGGTTGAGAAACGTTTAAGGCAGGAAGTAAAACTTTCAACTAGATGGAAAAGCTTCTACGAAATCTTAAAAGCGTGCATCTTAGACTCTCTCGGCTAGAGTGCTTTGAATTTTTTTAAGAGTCTTGTTGTACAGCCTAAAACACAGAGAGGAAGTCCCAGAGAGGAATGTGCATGCAGCTGTGACCTAATGGCAATCTGATACATAGGAGGCCCACAAAGTTTTTAAAGACATTGTATCAGCTTGGACTGAGCAGAGCTGAACTGAATCCTGCCTGTGGGGCCTAAGGGACAGAAAGCTGCCCTTTAGCCCACCCATCCTTACTGCCCATTCCTCAAAAGCGAGGGTGTGGAAAGGAGCGGGGATGGGGGGTGACAGCCGCGATCAGAAGGCTCGGCCTCTGCTGGCACTGAGCAGTCACGGGAGAGAGAGAGAGGGAGAATGAAGAAAGTTTTACTTCCTTCCTTACTTCCTGTCAGAGGGCTCCCTCTGTCCGCCTCGGGAGGTGGGTTGGAGGGCACGCGGGGGAAGCCCAGAGACCAAGGAAGAGGCCTTGGTGGCCATCCTACCAAAAGACAGTCGGCGGGGCGGGGGCGGGCATCTGAAGCCACATAGAACAGCACTAGGCACTTGCCGAGTGAGGGCGAAGCAGGTGCCTTTGTCCCTGGAGGTGGCAGCCCCCTGCTCACTCTGCCTGTGATGCAGCCCCCACCACGGCCTCTCCCTGCACCAACCTGGCTGCCTTCACGAGCCTCCCAGTTGTCAGAACAGGCATGGCTTCAGGCCCCTCCCTCTGTCCCTGCCACGGCCTGTCACTTGCTCATTAGATAGACTGGCGGATAAAAAATACACCTTGCCAGGACTGACTCTCTGGGTTTTGCCAATATGCTAAGATGGTTGTTAGCAGGGATGGAGGACAGATGTTGATCAGCAGAGTCCTTGCTGCTGTCAGTGAGGTCCGGGAGTCATCGGCAGTGGCCGTGGGTCTGGGCCTGAGCCTAGCATGGCCTAGAAGTCCCTCAGAGAACCCTTTTCTGGGTCTGCCACTCAACAGGGACTTCTGTGACTAACAGCAAACACACAGGATGTAGAGCCACAAGACTCAGCTTCGACCTGCCCGCTAAAGACCTTTCTGCTCACATGTCAAACGTGTGGTGGCAATAGCGGCCCCGCATCATAGGGTGGCTAGGAGAATTCAATGAAGGGTGTGTGTAAAACGTTTACCAAGTGTCAGCCCCTCATGTGAAGCATGTTTCATCTTGTCACAATAGTCCTCTTAGCCCTGACTTTCCAGGCAAGACACAGAGAAGGGAGGTGGGTGGCCTAGGGTCACACAGCGGATAGGTTGAGCTGAGGCCTCCCGTGGGGAGACATAGGCACGATATCTACCTCGGAGGGTAAAATGAGGGCCACGTGCATGAGACTGTGGCACGGTGCAAGGCAAGGAGTCGACGTTCGACCCCAGACCACGGGGCACCGGACAGCGTGGCCCACCAACCACGGCCGAAGCCAGTCAGCGTATCAGCTGTGCGTCTCTGCGTTAAGAACACCCGCAAAAGGTCAGTGGCGGGTGACAGTACGCGTCTGTGGCTCTTGCATCTTGAGTGGTCGGCCAAGTGGCTCTGCTGGCCTTGACCGGCTTGCTCCCGGGTTAGGGTTGGCTGGCTGTCGGCTGACCGAGGCGGCCTCAGCCGTGTGGCTGCGCTCCACCCGTCTGCCAGCGCTGCAGCCCGGGCACGTCCTCACGGCGATGGCAGAGATGTAAAGCGATGCCTTTTCAGACCTCTGGTTTATCCCCGCTGTGGACGCCCCACCAGCCAGCCTGTCACCTGTACGAACGCATAATGGCGAGGTGGGGAGGTTATTCTGCCTCTGGAGGGGAGGCGCTCCCACCTGCTCTGTTCTGGCGCTGTGACGCCGGGACCCTCGGCCGCCCCACCTCCTCCCCACCCTGCAGTCACGGCCCAGGCGAGCTGCCGGCCCCTCGCAGCTCTGAGCCATCCCCAACTGCACCCATTCATCCTGCTGCCGTCGCCCCCCTCGGAGCCCCAACCCAGCCCTGAACCCCACCGCACCACGAGCCCCTGCCACTGGGCCCCGCCAACCACACTCCCAGACCGGAGACCAGCCCTTGTCCAAACCCGAGTCTGTCCGCCGTCTGAGCAGGCATTTCCCACAATGCACGGGGGCCTCCTGTCCTCACCTTGCTGGGACTGGCTCTCCGGGTTTTGCCAACGTGCTAAGAGAAAAATGGCCTCTCGGCGCAGTTTTAATCCTGACTTGTTAGCTGTAGAGTTGGGTGATTTCTCGTGTGTTGAAGCATTGCTTCCCTTTTTATAAATTATCATCTAATATACTTTGCTTACCTTTTCTAGTAGTCTCTTTCTTTTTGATTTCAAGGTGCTCTTTATATATGAAGGAAGTAAGCCCACTACCTGTCATACGCGTTGCAAATATTTTCCCCACTTTGGCATCTCTTTTGTTTACTACGGGTTTTTCCATGCACAAATTTCCTACTTTCAATGAAATGGTCAAATGTAGTGGTCTTTTCATTTACGGCTCCTGACTTTTGTGTCTTGCTTAAAAAGAACTTTATATGAGACGATTTAAAACTAAAATCTGGATATTTTTGTTGTCATTTTTGTTTTCGGTTTCAGTTTTGGGTATAAGGAATGAGGGAGAGAGCCAATTTTATTTTATTTCATTTTCGGATTATCACCTAATGGTGCAAATGCTGTTTACAGAATAATCCATCTTCCTCCCATTGATATGAAAAGCTACCGCTATTACTATTTTTTTTTTAAAAGCTACTGTTATCAGTGCATGAATTGAGTTGACTTCTGAGGCTTCGATTGGTTCATCTCATCAAAGTTTAGTGGCGCCGCTTCGGTAGGAGAGCTTTATGCTCAGTCTGGCAAGTTAACCCTCTTCATTGTTCCTTCCTGTTCAGGATTCTTCTGGCTCATTCTTGCAAATTCACTTTCCCATGCGAATTTCAGAATCAGTTTATCTGGTTCCAAAGGACATCTTGCTGGCGTTTTTACTGGGATGATGTTAGATAAGTGAATTGCTTTTGTAAGAAATGACATCTTGGTCACACTTTTAGTAAGAAACGACATCCTGTCGAAGCATAGGCCGTGCCTGTCTCTCCATCGTCTTCCTCTGAGTCTCTCCCAAAGGCTTTATTTAAAGTCCCTGAAATTTTTTTTTTCATATGGACATTTAACATTTCTAATTAAGATTATTCCAGAGAATTTTATCTATTTCGTTGCCATTGTAAATTAATCTTTTCTCTCCTTGCGTTTTTCTAATTGTCGTGCCTAAGTAGGACGGCTGCAGAAATATCTTGAAAGGTTTTTATGTGAGTCGCTCGGATCTTCCTACAGATAATAATTTAACTTCTCTTTTCCAATACTTAGAGATCTTATTTCGTTCTCTTGTCTAATAAAGTCAGCTCGGACTCCACAGCCGGGAGGAGGAGGAGGAGGGTAAATACCAGAGCTAAGAGCAGACATCCAAGTCTTGATTTTGTATCTAAAGAGATGTAACTTTGACTTGCAGTGAACAAAAAAGTCTACTGATTTCTATTCGATGAAGGTTCTGTAAAAATTCAGAATGGAAGTTGTATTTTCCCAAATGCCTTCCTAGGATCCATATAGATGATGATTTTTCCTTTGATCTCCTCATATTGTGAATTCATGATCGTTATTATGAATAGCATTCTTTACACTAGGCAATCTTGCACTTGAGTGTTGTAGGATAGTCTTATTTGAATGTGCTGCTGGATTCCACCGATGTTTTACTCAAGTCTTTATACTGATATTCACAGGTGAGACTGGCCTGCTATTTTCTTCGAGAAATCTTTGTCGGGTTTAAGTTCTCGCCTTTTTTTCCTGTTGCTCTGGGCTGTGTAAGCCACACTGAGGCTCACCCTTCTTTAAAAGTTCAGCAAACTGTCATTCTGTGAAACTGCCTGAGCCTGGATTTTGAGCAGAGAAGTGGTGATTCTTTCACAGATTTCTCTGTTTCTTCTCCACTAATTCTCCTACTTAGACTTCTTCCTCGTCTGATAGCAGCTTGACTTCTCATCTGTATTTTCCCAGAAAGTCATTTTACCCCGTTTTTCCAATTTGGGGAGGCTCAAAATGCAAAGTGTCTTTCGCATTTCTTTTCCCGTTTCTCGGTCACTTAACACTTCTCCTCTGCCAGTTTTCCATATCATCATAAGTACTTCACAACCGTACACCCTCGTAGCGACTTAAGCCTTCTCTGTGTGGGTCCACACCAGCCCACTTGCTTTTCTTGGGTTTTTCTAAAATAACGCTGCCACCCATCCCCCACTGTGACATCACGCATGCGCCCTTCTTGGGTAACTGGGCTATTTGTGATGTTTGCTCTGATGAGGAACATCTCTGTATCTTTGTAGTTAGATGATTTCCTTGGACTAGCTTTCCTGAATCAAAGGGAACACATATTTTTCAGGCCGATTTACTTTCCAAAAAGATTGTTCCATTTTGCGTTCCCACCAGCAACCTAGGTTTCAGGTCACAGCAGGCAGCATGCTCCCTCCTCCAACTAAAACACTCCAGGGACACCCCCACCACCACCACCAACAAGACTCCCTCGGGCCGGGCTGCCCATCACCCGACTTCGCCTCTCACCGGAAACACGCCCCCTTCTCCGCGCCCGGCACCGGCCTCCGCCCTCTGCTCCTGAGCACCATGAGTTTCTTCTGGACTGTGCGCTGGCTGCTCCCTGTCCAGAACATCCTCGCCACACACCTCCCACGACAGGTGCCTCTCTGTCATCCAGGTCTCAGCTAAGCGTCACCTTCTCAGAGTGGCCTTCCCTGACCGCTAGGTAATGTCGGCCACCATCCCCATAGCCACACGCTGTGGCCCAGCCCATCCCTCTCACTGGCTTCCAGGCATCTGCTGCTTCCTGAAATGATTTCAGTCCCTCACTGGACTGAAACCTCATAGGGGCAGGGACACCAATGTGTCCCCTGCATCTAGAACAACGTGTCACACACACTGGGTAACTTTTATTCAGCATGGCTTCCAGGGTAAGCCCTTTCAGAGCTCCGGGCCCGTGGACACGTCGGGCCTGATAACTGAGATTAATAACGGGTCAACTGGCTGTGTCCCCTGGCCCCGACAGCACCAGAAGAAGGGCAAGGGGACACATCCCACCCCGAGGGCACAGCTGTGACATCCCAGTACACACTCACTCCACTCAGCACCCGGTTCAGTCCACCCTTCAAACGAATGCTTGGCTCCTGCTGTATGCCAGCGTCTCCACTGGGCCCCCAGGATGCAGGGAGAGATGAAGCTGGCAGCCTTTGCTCTCACCCTCAGCCAGTCTTTCAGAAGTCATGGGCCATGGCCTTGAGGAAAGGTACTGACCACAGGTGTGGGCTAAGGACCTCTGGGGCCTGCTGGCCGCTGAGCAGAGGGGTCTCAAGGCAGGGAAGGAGCTAGCATGGCGGAAAGTGAGAGCAGGTGGAAGTCCGCAGTGCCCTGGAGGACATGTGTTGATCTCACCTACCAGGTGAGGAGAGAACTCGCCTAATTCCCATGGACAGGCCCTGGCCCAGGGACTGAAGCCCAAGAGGTGGGGACCAGGCGAGGGGCAGCAGCCCCTAAACCTGGATGGCATCCGCCAGGCTCCAGCTCACGGACTCCTACTCATCCTGCAAAACTTTGAGTCCCGTCACCTGAGAGGCCTGTCCCACCCACCCGCCAGCAGGGGATCGTAGTAGGCCCCGTCCTGGAGGA
>NW_006431919.1:20801439-20810696 GCF_000325575.1 Pteropus alecto | reverse complement strand
TACCTCTTGGAAAAACCGCTGGAAGAGGCGGGGCCTGAGCCCAGGGGGTCACCTCGCCCGCAGGTCTCTCCTTTGCCTAGGGGCGGAGGCCTGAGCCAACTTTGCTGCTGATGGGGCCGAGCGGGCAGAAGGGGCTGGGGGCCGCAGCACGGGACGCCCCGGGAGCCAGTGCCTGTGGCCAGTGCATTTAGCAGTCCTGGGGTGCTCCAGGAAGGGAGTGACAGGAGGGTCTCGAAACCCACTTTCTGTTGGGCAGAACCAACCAGGAGGCGTTGGGGCTTGGAAGGCTTGGCCATGGGAAGAGCAGCGGAGAACTTAGAAGCTGGCTAGGCCCGGGGCCAGGGACGTCCAAGGGCGTCCGGCTGGCCAGGGCCGTGGCCCACGGGGAGCGAGGCAGGGGGGGACAACAGCAGGCTGGCTTGTCCGCTCCGCGGGGATGCACTCGAGGTGGAGCACAGCCCCTGGGCGTCAGCCTGGCCTTGGGATGGACGCCCAGCACGGCCACAGTGCCCTGTGTCCCCTTGGTCACCGCTGCAGTGGGGGAGCCCAGGGTGGGCCACCTGGCCGGAGCTCTCGTGCCTCAGTTGCCCTTTCTGCCAAGTGGGGCGTGAGCCGGGTTTTCAGGGCTGGCGGTCAGGAGCCCGCCCAAGCCCCCAGCAGTGCCCTGAAGTGGTGGCACGTGTGACCGCCGAGGAGGCAGAGAACCTGAGGCCCGGGCTGGCCTGTGGGCCAAAGAAAGGTGCTGTCTTCTCCGCTGCTCTGCGGTGGGTACCGGGGGTTTCGTCAGGGTGGGGGGCAGAGGGGAGCCCAGTGCAGCTTTAGGTCTCTAAGCTCACGTCCTTAAATCTTAGTTAAATTTAGGGGGACACGGGAGGAGAAGGGGCGGGCCGAGGGGTGCTCCGAGCCTCTGGGCTCCTCGTGTGGAGCATGAGGGGCCTAGGGGTGGGCGACTTGGAGGCCTGCAGTCCAGGAGAGGTGGGGCGCCTCCTCAGTGCACCCCCCTCAGCCCTGCCACCCCGTGCAGCCTGCCGTCTGCTCAGGCCAGTGACGTCGTGTCTCGGGGCCACGGGGCCGTGGCAGGAGTCCAGACCCCTCACCTGCAGAAGGGGTGCGGATGAGCACATGGGGACAGTGGCTGGGGCAGCTAGTGTGGGTGGCCGCTCCTACCTCATCGCTGAGCCAGAGGCAGCGGTGGGCCCGCCCTCCCCAGCAGCGTGGTCCGCAGCCCCCAGGAACCTCACACAGAGGCCGGGCGTGTCCAGCACTGTGTCCTCAGGACCTTTCCCTGCGCATAGGCCAGGGGGTCGGCATGTGGCTGTCCTCCGGAGCTGCCCCGCCCCACTTCCAGTCTGCATGACGGGGGCGGACGAGTGTGCCACTGTGCAGGCCCCTTCCCCGCCCCGCCTATCCGTGGAGGGAGGCTGGCGAGGTGGCCTCAGGGGCTTCGACCTCACAGCGGGGTCCTGCCCAAGGCCACAGTCATTCGAATCCAGGCCGAGCTCTGTCCTAAGTCCTACTTGGTGTCCCAGCTCCAGATGTGGCAAGACCTCCAGGGCTGGGGACTCAGGAGGAGCACTGAGCCTGGAGGGGGGTCACGTTCCGGCTTCCCAGCCCCCACCTTCTCCACTGTTCAGGGTGTCCACCAGCTGGTCAGCCCCCAGGACCACCCTGGAAGCAGAGATATCTCCGGGCTCCCAGGTTCCAATAAAGTCTGTGGAGAGCCAGGGAAGGGGCTGCATGGAGCCTAGAGAGACATTCGGTCACCCGGAGCAGGTAAACTGAGGCAGGAGGGCTGGTGGAAATGAGATGAAACAAATGGGCAGAAGAGGAGGTGAGTGTGGCTGTGGGCCAACCTCAGAGAAAATTTGAGTAAGTTCAGGCTTGCGGGGTCCCTCAGGAAGGGAGCCCTCCCCCCGCTTCTGCGGGTCCTCCCACACATCCTGGGGATACAGAGGTGCTACGCTCAGTGCCCGACGCTGTAGTGTCCCATCTTTGTCTTAAATTCTCTACAGTGAGCCGGTACCCTTTTCGCAATCAGATAAATGAATAAGATTTTTAGAAAAACCAATTGATAAATGTTTTAGGGAAAACACACACAGACGCACGCAGAGTTACCCACACAGTCGGGGTGTCTGTCCACAGATGAATCAATTCCTTCCTTTCTGTCAAAGAGAGTGGCTGGCAGGTTTGAACTGAAGCCAGAGGAACTGAGGCAGGACCAAAGGGAGGACTTGCAGCCAGCGGGACGGCTGGCCCTGAACAGGGCCGTGGGGGCTCGGTGTCCACAGGCCTGGTGGCTGCTCTGGAGCTTATTGCCTTTGAGACCGTGGGGGCAGGTCAGGGAGCGTGTCCACCCTGTGACCCTCAATTCCCTCGGCCGTAAGACGCCTGTCGGGCCTCGTCCCAGAGGGAAGGGTGCGTGGGCCACAGTGTTCAGGAGTGTCGTCTGTCGTCCCTGGAGGCCTTCCTCCTCCACAGTACTCCGCTCCGCCGAGCCCTCTCTGTGCCCGCCGCCCGCCCCGTGCAGGCCTCCCCGTCGCTCCCCGCTGCGGCGAGGGCGCCCTGGACCCGTCGGGCCATCGCTTAGGTGGGTGCGCTGGATCACGTCGTTTCTGAACAGGTGGCGTGAATAAGGAGGACGGGCCCCGGGGTGCAGGCTCGCAGCTGGGCAGTGGGGTGGGGTCCCCTCACCTGCCTCCTCTCTCCATAGCACAGGCTGCCATGGGCTCCGTGGGCAGCCAGCGCCTCAGGGAGCCCAGTCTGACGGGCCCACCGGACAGGAGCATGGTGACGAGCTTCAGCTTCGACAGCTGCCAGCTGGAGGAGGTGGCCGCAGCGGTGGCGGGAGCAGGTCGCGACCAGGGTGCCCCGATTTTCAGCGACTCCGGTGAGTGAGGGTGCGAGCGAGGTCTGGGTCTGGCCCAATGCAGAGACCGGCCAGGTGAGCCATGCGGGAACCGTGGGGAGGCGAGCCGTGGGCGGCCGTTGATCACTGGGGGCGGCGTGTGTCGGCTGGGTGACAGACGAGCCCACCGTCTCAGCAGGTGGCCTAATGCGCGAGTCCCGAGCGGGTCACCGAGCCAGGCCTTCTCTGAACATGGGCTTCCATGAGCCATAGGCCAGTGGAAGGGCACACGGTGACCTGTGCAACTGACTTCTATCCAAAGTGACGCGGGTGGCTTGGGTCACATCCGTTAACCGGAGCAAGCCATGCCTCGCTTCAGTGGAGATGGGACAGTGCCTGAAAGGCGGAGGGCTGATGTGGCGTTCTAAGGCCTGGTTTTCGGCCCGGCCGTGTGACCTCAGGCCAGGGCCTCAGTTTCTCCACCTCGAGGAAGTAGGCCGGTGGCCTGGGAGATCGGACCTGCGGAGCGGGCAGCGTGCGGGGCCGGAGTCGGGCAGATTCGGGTTCATCCTCGGCTCCCACTCCTCTGCCTGCTCGGGGACCGCAGTTCTCTGGGTTTGGGTCACGTTGTCTGTAAAGGGGACGGTCCTGGTGCCACCCCAGTGTGCTGCAGCAGGACCCAGCAAACGGAGCTCAGGCCGTCCCCGGCACTCGAGGGCCCCCCGTGAGAGTCAGCTCACTCTGGGGTGGCTCGGGTTTGTACCAGCACCACGTCCAGACATGGAGGCTCCGTCCCCTCTCTTTGCTGACAGGAGGTGGAGGCTCTGCCGGCCAAGCCGAGGGTGGGTCGAGCTAACCTCCCGGCCCCCCGTGCACGGACAGAGCCAGTCCCAGACCCGTCCTGCGGCGCCCGACTTCTAGGGAGGTGTGGCAGTAGAGATCGTGGGACAGTGTCCCAACAGCCATGCTGTAGAAGCGGATGGTGGCCATGGTGATTTTAACTGTAGTGGCCTTGGTGGCTGCATCAGTCAGGGTTCAGTCAGAGACACGGCCAGCAGGAGATACATAGGCAGATAGTACACAGACGGGCGGTGTAGATATGGTGCAGCTACAGATACACACGGATCCGTGTGGGTTTATTACGGACGCTGGCTCACGAGGGTGGAGGGTGACAAAGCCAGCGTGAAGCTCATGAGCTGGTGGTCAGGAGGGAAGGTCACACACAGGCTGGAGCCCCACGGGCATGATTCTGATGACAGGGGCAGCTGTGGCCGTGGAGGTGGACGGCGGCCATGGCGATGGTGGCCATGATGCTGGTGGTGGTCGTAGTGGCAGCCACCGTGGTTATAGCGGCTACGGAAATGAAGGCAGTGGCTCTGATGGTGATAATGGCCGAGATGCGGTGACATTGGCGACCACAGCTGTGGGGACAGATGGAGCCAGAGTGGTGACAGGTAACAGTGACAGTGGCCATGGTGACGACGGACCACGGATATGGTGACACGGGTCGTGATGGTGGGTGCTATGGTGACAGCAGCCATGATGTTTGGTGACTTTCGATGATGGCTTTGGTGGTTTGGCTGTGGTGCCAGGGGCTGTGGTGCCGGTGGCCACGGTGGTGGACTGCAGCCCTTGCGTGGCGGCTGGCCATGAGCGGGCTTGTCCGCCTCTCACCTGGTGTCGTGGGTACAGCGGCAGGGGAGCCGGTACCCGATGACCGCTACCACGCCGTCTACTTTGCGATGCTGCTGGCCGGCGTGGGCTTCCTGCTGCCATACAACAGCTTCATCACTGACGTGGACTATCTGCATCACAAGTTCCCAGGTGGGTCCCCCCGCCACACTCCGCCGTCGGAGCCTGCCCGCACGCTCAGCTCCGGCCGCCGCCCGCCAGAAACCCCGCGGGCAGGACCCTGCTCTGGGGAGCCCGTTTCGTTCAGATCCCGGCTCAGCTCTGAGCTGCTGAGTGTCCTCAGGGCCGTCACTCACCTTCTCTGGGCCATCGGCCCATTTGGGGCGTAGTGAGGAGGCAGCGCCCGGCGGGATGGGTAGAGGGCTGGGGCTCCCCTGAGTGCTTGCCACTGCTGGCCCCCCGCAGGGACCTCGATCGTGTTTGACATGAGCCTCACCTACATCCTGGTGGCTCTGGTGGCCGTGCTTCTGAACAACGCGCTGGTGGAGAGGCTGAGCCTGCACAGCAGGATCACCGCAGGTATGCGGCCCCCCGGCCCCCGGCCGCGCCGCCCCCGCTTCCCTGCACCTCGGTCCCCTGGGCCCTAAAATGGGGACGCCTCCTAGGAATGTTATGGGGTTCGGTGTGGAAATAGGGTCCCCTCTGGCCTCTCCCGCCACAGGCTACCTCTTGGCCTTGGGCCCCCTCCTCTTCATCAGCGTCTGTGACGTGTGGCTGCAGCTCTTCTCTCGGGAACAGGCTTACGCCGTCAACCTGGCCGCTGTCGGCACCGTGGCCTTCGGCTGCACAGGTAGGGACCGGGGGAGGGGGCGGGGGGCAGGCCGAGCCCCCGAGTACCCCCTGTGCCTGTCCCACCCCAGCCCCATTCGCGTGCCTGGGGCGTATCACAGGAGGTGAGCAGGGCTTGGCACCTTCCCCGCTCATCCCCATGGCGACGTCCAGTTTCAAGGCCCAGGAAGCATTCCTCATAAATGAAATCAAGGTTTCCTGGAATAACATCCTCAGTCCGCTCACGGTCCTCAGGTCTGTTCTGTTTTGTTAAAAGACACACACTGGGACCAGGCCCCCCCGATTGCCAGCACGTAGGCAGGGACTTCCTTGGCCATGTGCTGTCCCCGGACACACCTGTGCTGGTCAAGGCGGGAGACGTTATGCTGTAGTAACAAATGAGCCCGGAAATCTCAGTGGCTTCAAAACACGAGACTTATTTCTGGCTCTTGCTTCGTGTCCGGCACGTCAGCGGGTCCACGCAGCCACTCGGGGTCTCGGGCTGACACGTGGCCTCTCCTGTCACCACATCTGGGTGAAAGGGCTGGAGGTCCCCGTGGGCTTTTCTCTGCCTCATCTAGAAGTGACACGTGTCATTTTTGCTCGTGTTTCATTGGCTGGAACTGGTCAAGGCCCCCGGCTGGCCCCAAGGCGGGCGCGTGGGAGGCCGCACTGCTCCATGTGGCGGGCGGCGCTGTCTCCACCCTGCCCTGCAGGGCGGTTGGACCCAAGCCCTCTGCTCCTGGTGGTGGTGACGTCTGTTCCCCACGGCCTCCCCAACACTGTGTCCTCACACTTTGGAATTCTTTGCCAAGCGGACAGGTGATAAGGGGTGTCTCACGGTTTCTCTCTCTCTCTTTCTCTCAAGTGCAGCAATCCAGCTTCTACGGGTACACGGGGATGCTGCCCAAGAGGTACACCCAGGGGGTGATGACCGGGGAGAGTGAGTATCTGCAGACGCCCGGGGGTGGGGGTACCGGGCCGCCTGGGTTCTAGAAGCTTCTTCCTGGGGAACCCCCACGACGAAGCTCTGGGCCTATCTGGCTGGGGCTGGCGACCTTTGCGATGTGAGAAGCACGTGCCTCTGAGCCCCGGTCTGCACCATACTGGGGGGCCCTGCACCTGCACGTGGTGTGCATTTTGTATGTCTGTGTGTGTAGGGGGGCGAGCCTACCCGTACCCATGACAACAGTGTCACACCTTGTCACCAAGCTCCCCTTGGAGCATCAGCCATAGGAGCCAAGCTTGCTTGGCACCCTCACTTGACTTCTCAAATTCACTTTCCCAAGGCCACCCCCATCTCCCACCTGCCCCTGCTCAGAGCACGGCACTTGTGTTAAACCCCAAACTCGTCCAGCAGCCTGGGACTGGTCCTGCAGGCCGATTGCTTTGCGCCAGCCCCTGCTCCAGGGGGCCGGCTCCCCCTTCTTCCCTGTCCCGCCTCTGCCCAGGGGCGGTACCAGCCCCACGCATCGGGGCCCCACTCTGCGAAGCACCTGCATCTAGGTGGCCTCAGTGTCTCCTCCGGGCCGGAACAGGAAGCAGCCTGCCTCCTTCAAGCTGCTCAAACACGAGCACACAGAGCCCCTGCCTGCCCCTGCCAGGACACTCGACACGTCCCCCGGTCTCCGCTGCCCCGGCCGCCACGCACTGTGGCTGGTGTTTTCCTGACTCGTTTGCATACTGTCCCCACCGAGCCCCAGGAAGGTGGGGCCCATGTCACTTGCGCCCACGGTGTCCTGAGGCACTTAAACGCTCCCGGAGGTGTGTGAGCAGCGGCAGTGCGGGGTGGGCAGGGTGCTGGGCCCATCCTGCGGCAGCACGTTGCGGTCTGGCCGGGCGGGGGGCGCTCAGGCTGGGCGGGCGCCCCAGGCCCTCGTCCCGCCCCCACAGGCACGGCAGGCGTGATGGTCTCCCTGAGCCGCATCCTCACCAAGCTGCTGCTGCCCGACGAGCTGGCCAGCACGCTCATCTTCTTCCTGGTCTCCGCCGGCCTCGAGCTGCTGTGCTTCCTGCTGCACCTGCTGGTCCGGCGCAGCCGCTTCGTGCTCCACCACACCGTGCGGCCGCGCGACAGCCGCCGGGCCCCCGGGGCCGGCTACCGCGTGCACCACGACGTCGCCGCCGGGGACGTCTGCTTCGTAAGGTTCCCCCCGCCTCCCGCTGCCCATGCGCCATCACTACGTTGGGGAAGGAGACAGACACAGCCCCTCCCCAGTCCTGATGGAGCTCCCCCTAAGTGGCTGGCCCCCCTCGGGCTGTAGTCTCAGCCTCCTTCCCATGGGGCTGTCTTCATTATGTAGACCAAGGTTTCATGCCTTCCGCCGGGGACGTCTGCTTCGTAAGGTTCCCCCCGCCTCCCGCTGCCCATGCGCCATCACTACGTTGGGGAAGGAGACAGACACAGCCCCTCCCCAGTCCTGATGGAGCTCCCCCTAAGTGGCTGGCCCCCCTCGGGCTGTAGTCTCAGCCTCCTTCCCATGGGGCCGTCTTCATTATGTAGACCAAGGTTTCACGGTAGCACGTCTGTGGCCTGAGCCCCACTGGCTGTGGCCTGAGCCCCACCAGCAAGTCCTCCTGGTGCCGTCATGGGGAGCTGGGCGCCCTCTGGTGGTGGCAGGCGGCAAAGCCCCCAGAGAGCCCGGGTTAAGGCTCAGGAGAGCAGGGCCATGAGGAGGGCAGGGCAGGGGGAGCCAGGACATTGTCACAGGTGTTGGTCCAGCAAGTCACCCAGGCTCTTGGCTGGTGACACTGCAATGAGCCAGAGACACCATCCCCCTTAGAGCCCAAAGACCCGGAGATGGGCAAAGGGTAGTGTGCCATGACGAGGCCCACACTGGGGAAGGACGGCAGCTGGGGCCCCCGAATGGTCAGGGAGGTTCCTGAGGAGCGGCTCCTGGGTTGAGACCTGGCCTGTGAGGTGGAGGAAGGTGACGACCCATGGGAAAGGCACTGGGAACCGGGAAGAGCTGCAGAGGCTGCGGCTGGGAGGAGCATAGTGTTCGAGGGAGACTGAGGTGGCCAGGGCGGGCAGGGGCCGTGAGCCGTGAGGAGCCCCCACCTGAACCCCGTCCCGCTCCATTCTGCCTCCAGGAGAACCAAGGCTCAGCCCTGGCCGACAGCGGGTCCCCGAGGGACAGCCCGGCCCACGAGGTGGTCATCAGCGGCAGGGGAGCCTACACGCGCTTTGATGCACCTCGACCCAGAGCCCCGTGGAGCTGGTCCTCCTTCCGAGGTAGGGGTGGGCCCCAGGCTCACAGCGGGCGGCCCTCCAGCCCCCTGGGCCACAGTCCTCCCGTCTGCATACGTAGGGGGCGCTCAGGCTGGCAGTGGACGGGGGCCGTGGCGTGCGGCCCCTGACCCCCAGCCCGCCCCCACAGCCCTCCTGCTGCACCGCTATGCGGTGGCCCGTGTCATCTGGGCCGACATGCTGTCCATCGCTGTGACCTACTTCATCACGCTGTGCCTGTTCCCGGGCCTGGAGTCTGAGATCCGGCACTGCGTCCTCGGCGAGTGGCTGCCCATCCTCGCCATGGCCGTGTTCAACCTCTCTGACTTTGTGGGCAAGGTGGGCCACCCACCCCGCCCCAGGGCGGGGAGGAGAGGATGCCATAGTAGGGCAGCAGACCTCCAAGGCCACCGTGGGAGCCATGGGTGGTCCCTGGCTCCCTGCATGTGGCTCCTGAGTGCAGAGAGCGGAAGCCAGCGTGGCACTGTCCCCAGACCATGGCCACTGAGGGTGGCCCTGATGGACCCCAGGCCAGCCCTGGAGTGTCAGCTGTGTCCAAGGGGCCGGTGCTGGCTCCCACCTTCCCACCCTGTACTCACTAGTTAACAGGTCTCCGACAGGTGCACACACCGGAAGTTTCCCAAAGGGGCAGGGGCCCTGGGGAAATGGTTCGAGGGGCCAGAAGAATCCCGGCCACACATCATGTGCTCTGAGCGCAGGGCA
>NW_006431919.1:20799532-20801152 GCF_000325575.1 Pteropus alecto | reverse complement strand
CAGCCCTGGAGTGTCAGCTGTGTCCAAGGGGCCGGAACCTTCCCACCCTGTACTCAGTAGTTAACAGGTCTCCGACAGCACAGGTGCACACACCGGAAGTATTCCAAAGGGGCAGGGGCCAGAAGAATCCGGGCCACACATCATGCGCTCTGAGCGCAGGGCGGGGTCAGGGAGGAGGATCAGAGCTCCCAGTCTGGGGCAGTCCCGCCATGGGCCTCGTCTGGGTGGATGGAGAACCAGTGGCTCAGAGAGGGACAGCGTTTGCCCACGGTCACAGAGCTGAGAGGCCAAGAAACTGCTTCGGGAGGGAGCGAGTGGATTCGATGCCCGGTCCTGCTACTTCCCGCTGTGCGAGCCAATGCGAGGGGCCCCGACCCCTCGGGCCTCAGGTTCCTCGTCTCTCAAGTGGGGTCAGCAGCCTTGCCCCGCGAGGGGCCCGTGAGGACTGAACGGGGGCGTGTGCAGTGTTTCAGTGGGTGCCAGGCACACAGCAGGGACTGTTTTGCTGTAATGGGGTTTTTGCTGGGTTTTCGTGGCCGAAGCCAGGGAAGGACAGGACACTGAGCTGGACTGAGCCGGGAGTGTCTGGGGCTGGGGTGGGCATCTGGAGGCTGCAGCGGAGCCTCGGGGGGCGGGGCCCGCGAGGGGCGGGGCCCACATGCCTGGCTCTCCGCCCCCGCAGATCCTGGCGGCTCTGCCCGTGGACTGGCGGGGCACGCACCTGCTGGCCTGCTCCTGCCTGCGTGCCGTCTTCATCCCCCTCTTCATCCTGTGCGTCTACCCCAGCGGGACGCCCGCCCTCCGCCACCCAGCCTGGCCCTGCATCTTCTCCCTGCTCGTGGGCATCAGCAACGGCTACTTCGGCAGTGTGCCCATGATCCTGGCAGCCGGCAACGTGGGCCCCACACAGCGGGAGCTGGCAGGTAAGGCCCCGCTCGGCCAGCGTCCAGCCTGCCCGAGGAATGTCTCGGGCCACCCGCTCAGCCGCCCGATGCTTCAAGACCATCAGCACCCCACCGCCAGGCAGGGACCCCGAGGCCCACAGAAGCTGAGGCCACAGAAGGTGTGAGGTCCTTCCCCAGTCACCTACTCCTTCAGTCCACAACCACTGTTCCAGGTGCTGGGGACAGTGGTGACAAAATAGCGACCGCTGTGCTCCTGGGGATGACAGTCCAGAGGTGACAAATAACAAAGAAGCACAGAGAAAAGTAAAGAAGAGGAAAATGCGGTGACGAGTCAGGGTCAGGGGTTCACGGTGTACGCGGAGCAGTCCAGGAAGGCTTTCTGAGGAGGCGCCTTGAGCCAAGACCTGGAGGAGGCAGCGAGGGGGCCGCGCATGCGCGGGGGCAGGGCAGGGGGAGGGGCCTGGAAGAAGGCGCCGGAGTCCCTGTCTGCTGACCAACTGCGGATGGTGGTAGAAAACAAGACTCCCAAGTTCAGGGCGAGAAGGTCGGATTGCTGCCAGCCGAGATGGGGAAAGGGTGCCAGAGCTGGGTTCCAGACACAGTAGGTTCCAGAAGCCCATTAGTCGTCCCAAACTGCTGATGACGAGGAAGCAGCTGGAGGCGAGGGGCTGGAGATGAAGAGAAGCAGGCAGGGCCTGCCCCCCGCCCCCCGCCC
>NW_006431919.1:20792124-20799463 GCF_000325575.1 Pteropus alecto | reverse complement strand
CTACCCCGTGCAACAGCCCCCGGGCGGCCCCTCCCCAGGAGCTGGCACCTGTCACCCGCTTCACACCTGAGCAGCCGAGGCTGAGCTCCAGCCCTTTGTCAAGGGGCCGCCGGTTCGTCCTCGGGGATTCTGGGTTTGTCCACGTGGATGTGGCTGCTGTGCCCCCATCCCAGCCCGCCCCCCGCCCACACGTGCTTGGTCTCGTCTACAGGGAACACTATGACCGTGTCCTACATGACAGGGCTGACGCTTGGCTCTGCCGTGGCCTACTGCACCTACAGCCTCACTCGCGACGCCCACAGCAGCTGCTCCCCCACGCCCACCGCCAATGCCTCCTTCCCGGCTGGCCTCTGAGCCGGCCGTGTCCTGGGGGCCCACTGGGGCCCACACCGGGGGCCGAGGCCCCTCCCTGTCCCTCCCTGCAGTGCCTGCGGGGCCTCTTCCCCGTGCAGGTCCGACGCCCTCTGGGCACAGCTGCCCATCACCGCAGCCCAGGGTTCTGCCAAGCTTCTGGAGACTGGGGCCATATCACTGCCCTCGGGGCTCCGCCCAGCACTGTGCTCTCCCGCTCCTCACCCTTTGTCTGCCCAGTGGTCCCAGTGCTAGCTAGGCCAGTGCTCTGAGGTCATTCACAGCCATCCTCCCCCAGAGCTGACTACCAGCCAGTGTCCTCCTGGTGACCCCCACCCCCAGGCCAGCTCTGAGGGCCCTGTGGCTCCAACCACACTGTCCATAGTGCCTGACCCAGCCCCTCCCTCACCAGGGACCCCTTGTAAAACGTAAGAGGTCCTCAGAGGAGAGGGCCTGGCCCCAGCCTTGTCACCCCCTAGGCATCCCCCCTCCCCCGAGCCTTAAACCCTGGTTCTCCCAAACAACACGTTCACCCTGGAGGAGTCGGAGCCAGTCAGACCACGGTGTGTGGGCGTGGGTGTACCCACTTCACCCCCGGAGCCACTCACGGCCGGCGCCCACCTGATGCCACAGGCCTGGGGGTCTGCGCCTGACCCGTGGGCTCCTCTGGCTCCTCCACTGCCGGGGATACAGGACAGATTGGGGGCCTCCAAACCTGCCCCACACCTGGCTAGAATAACTCTTGACCTATGCCTTGATCCCCACCCAGCAAGGTCCAAGGGGGAAGGTGAGAACCTGGCAAGTAAGGCCCCAGCCTGGCCCCTTCCTGTGCTCCGGGTCGGCTTGGTGCTGAGCTGAGGGGGTTCCCGGAGCGTCTTGCCAAAGCTGGACTTTCCTAGGGGGGAGGATGGCCCCGCCTTTCCACGCCCACAGCACAGCTGTGACCACCCCACTCCTGTGTCCACTAACTGTACCACACTGGCCATTAAAAGATGAAGGCAGTAAGTGCCCCACGGCCGCCTCCGAGAAGTGTCTGCGCGGGGGTTTTTTTGGGGCTGCCCTGAGGATTGGGGGAGGGGTCCCCACAGGACGCGGCCCACCCACAGGGCTGGGACCCCTGTCTTCTCATCTGAAAAGGTGCCTTGCCTGTACCCAGGCCTGAAGTTTCTAGAGGATGGGTGGGGCTAGGTCAGGTTGCAGGAGGGTCCTTACCTGGCAGGCCACAGCCAGGTTTGTGGGGAGGGGTGGTGGCAGAGGTGGGAGCTGGAAGCACTTGGGGTTTGAAGGCCCTCAGGTCAGGGACAGTGACTGCATCTTGCCCACTTTAAGGAAGAGGGAGGAAGAAGGGGAGGCTGAACTGGGACCTGAGGTTGAGTGTCCTGGGCTCTTGATTTGTGTGATTTGGACAAATTCCCACACTGTCTTGTGCCTCAGTTTCCCCAAAGGCGGGTTGGAAGAGAGTTGGGGAAGGGGGCTGGCTGCCCAAGGGCTGCCTGTGCTCCAGGCCTGCAGTTTCGGGGGCTCACCCTCGGGGGACCCAGGCGGACACCCGGCAGTCAGCTGTGCCAAGACAGCGCCGGGCGATGCCAGTGGCGGACGCCAGATGGCGCCAGGGCGCTGCTCCGCGTCTCCCGGAGCGAGGGGCCGCCCACCGCTGTGGAACTCGGTGTCTCTGTCCCTGGCCAGACGCCGCCTCCCGTGAGTTCACGCCTCCGATCGCTGCGCCGTGCCCTCTGCACTGCAGCCGTGACACCGCCCGCAGTCTCATCCGCTTCCCCCGCACCGAGCTGCCGGGCGAAGCCCGTGCCGTCAGGCCAGGAGCGGAGCTCAGGGAGGAGAGGGCGGCAGCGCCAGGGCCCAGCCTCCCGGCCTGAGGGGGAGCCGCCCCTCGGTCTCTGCACTGCTCAGGGCCACGCAGACCATCGTGGGTGTAGGTGTGGCAGGGGACACTCGGTTCCACCTTTTAAAGAGGAGATGCATGGCCTCCGGCCCCACAGCGGCCAAGAGAACTTCCGCCCTGACCCAGACCATCTATACCTTGGTTTCCCGACACAGTCGCCACTGGCCATGTCTGGCTCTGCTGACCCAGTGGAACCGCAGCTGGCATAACCGAGAATCTTTTCCTTCCCTTTCATTTAAATCAGCTCGAATTTAAACAGCCACTCTGAGGCCTGTGGCCACCCGGATGCATGGACCTCCTTGCTGTCGGCAGCCCCCACCCCCGCGGCCACCAACAGCAGCCACATCCAGACACCAAGCCCACCCAGCCCCCGAAATGAACCACTCCAGACAACAGTACTTTCCAATTATAACTTTTTCTTTTCTTTTTATGAAAAAGATCACACAGAATTCGCCAACAAACAAAATTCCAAAAGAAACTTAAAAAAAAAGGAAAACAATAATTCCCCCAAAAAACAAAACCAAAGTCTGGCTTTTCCTTCCCTTAAGATTGTCTGGACGAGGCCTCCCGTCCGCCTGGAGGGCGTGGGGCTGGTAAGTGCTTTCGTGAGCGTGGCCCCCGCAGCACTGGGGCGGGGTACCTCCTCTCAGCCTCTGCTCTCCCTAACTCCTTCTCCCTCTGGGGGCGAGTACAGTACACCTGGGCCGGGCGGCGGGGGGGCTGGGTGTGCTTGGGACAAGGGGGCCCGTGAAGCTGGGTGCTAGACACTCACAATCTAACAAGAAATAAAAAATAATATTCTGCACGTCAGAATGTGTTCGCTTTTTTTTTTATAATTTCATAGCTATTTTTTCACAGTTTTAAAAAGTTTATATTTATATATATTTATATATATTTATCTTTATATATATAATTAAAAAGTGGACTCCGTTTAAAGGCGTATGATACAGGGAGAAGTCTCGGTACAATAAAACTGTACAGGTTAAGAACTGCCGCCTCCCTCCGGGTGTGGCCAGGTCGAGGGTTTCAGCACCATTCGGGTTGTCTGTAGTGTGAGGGTCTGGACCAGATGGGGGCCTGGCTGGGGCCTCAGGGCACGCAGCCCCTCCACCCAATGCCACCGGGCCCCCCACCTGGCTCTGTCCCCAGAGTCCAGATCCTGAGGCCCACGGCTGGGCCCCTGGCAGGTGCCCCGAAGAGGCCTGGCCAGTGAGGCTGGTGGGCGTCGGGCCGCCCCGTCCTACAGCCGGAGGCTCAGGGGTGGCTCCATGCTGAGGGGGGCCTGGCGCTGGGAGTCCCGGAGGACCCGCAAGCAGCAGGAACCCCAGAGTGTCAGTTTGGCTCCTCGGAACCCCCCTCAGTCCGTGTCAGTGGGGGGACGCCAGGGTGCTGGGGCCCGGCCTGCCCAAGTGCTTACAAGGTGCTGGAGGGGAGGCCTGAGGGGCTGGGCAGGGCCATACCCTGATAGCTGAGAGGAGCCCCCTTCCTGGGAGGCACCGAGGGATTCAGAGAGGGGAGCTGGAGACGTGTGTGCATGTGTGCACACACGTGCATGCATACGGGCACACACACGTACACACACGCACCAGGGCGTCCACAGGCACACTCGCATGCACACACCAACGCACGTGGCCCCGAGCCAGGGGTGCCGCAGAGGCCCCCGCTCAGCAGAGCACGGGCACGCCGTCGGTGGAGAAGATCATGCCCGTGGTGGGCTCGTAGGTGCCGGCGAGGTAGTACAGGCCCTCGCTGTCCTGGTGCTTCTTGGTCTTGAGCATCTGCTCGTACTGCTCCAGGCCCACCACCAGGCACTTGTGCGACACCGTCTGCACGTCATTCTCGTCCACGTGGGAGGACTGGTACAGGGCGCGCTGCGGGTGGGGCGGGCGGCTGCGTCAGGGGCGAGGAGAGGGGAGGCCCCGCCCAGGCCAGAGGCCCAGAGACAGAGGAACCGCGGGCAGAGGGTGGACAAGAGGGTGGGCGAGGGCGGGCGAGGCCGGGCGAGGGCGGGCAGAGACTGAGACCCAGAGGCTGGCAGACAGAGACCCAGAAGCAGCAGCTCAGAGGCCTCGCTGACCCTGGGATCGGCCCCTGCCTGGGCACTGGGGTGGGCCTGCGGCGGTGTCCCCTCCCGCCCACTGCCCCCTACCTCCATGAAGTCTTTCCTCTGGCTGGAGGCCCGCAGGGCTGCGGGGAGGCTGCGGCCGGACTTCTGGTCCCAGTGCTGTGTGTGGCAGACGAAGGGCAGCGGTGAGCCCGGCCCCCTCACGCACCCAGGCCCCAGGGGCCCGCCCCCCGCCTCGGCCTCCCAGTGTGCGCATACGGGACGGGGCTCACCTGGCCCTCGTGGAGGCGCTTGCCCGGGCTGGTCTCCTCGGGGTGGTAGAACCACTTGACGCGGACCACCATGTTGCTGCCCCAGGACTCCCACATGCTCTGGATGCGGCCGATGTAGGGCAGGTTGGGGCGGCCGGCCGACAGGAACACGGCGCAGTCCCCGATGCGCACCACCTCCTTGCCGCGCACGATGGCCTTGTAGAAGAGCTTGCGGGCCTTGCCCTTCATGCCGCGGCGCTGCGGGACACGGGACACCGCGGCTCGGGTCAGGCGCGCCCTGCCCGTCCCCCTCCACACGCGGAGTATTCTACAGGGTGCAGGAGGGAGCGCGGGGAGCCCCTCCTGGCTCCAATGGGGACACCCTCTCTCGTCACTTTGGCGTACAGACTGAGTGTCCATGCTTCCTGCCACCATGAGGGTGACGAGACCCCGTTCTACAGCAGTGTTGGCAAACGATGCCGCGAGGCCCGCTGTGCACCCAGCACACCTGGCTCCCCTCACTGGTCCTGACAGCAGCCTTTGGGGCACCGCTGACCCCCAGCTGACCCCGATTTCCAGTCAGGGACAGTGAGGTGCAGGGAGGAGACACGGGTGGTGAAGCCGAGGGGCTGGCAGCTGGGCATCACCCAGCCCCCATGGCTGTCTCACTTGGATTGGGGGGGCTGCCACAAAGCACAGCCCCGGGGAAGGTGAGGATGGGGGTCAAAGAGCGCATCACTGCTGTGCAGCCTCAGGATGAGTCATGGCCTGAGGAGGGGTGACGCTGGGGTGCAGGCTGAGAGATGCCCCTGGATCGTTAACCCCCAAGCACGGCTGCCTCGCTCCAGGTGGCTCAAAGCCAATTTTTTTTGCCTGAATCGGAAAACCTACATGCTAATTTCCTCCCTTAGCCCACAGTCCCCCCACTACCTTTAATTCACTGGATCCCTGGTGGTGACAAGCTTTTTAAGAGGTCTGTGTCACTAACTTATGTTCTATAAACAGCTCAAGTTCTTTTCAGCTCAGTCAATTCAGGGTGAGATGGACAGCTAAGACTTTTAAACCAACTCGGCTTTGACACCAGCTATGTTTCAGGCATCCAGTGGCTACGCCCCTTCCCGCAAACTGCCCCCCCTTCATCAATGGGGCTCCCCAGTAGGGCTGACCGCTTTCCTGTGGCAGGCACAGGACTTGTCTGGCCAACCTGAACATCCCGTCCTCCTGGCCTCCATGATGAGCTCAGGGGTGGGCGCAGGACCCAGAACAAAGACATCCCACCTGTAGCTTGAACCCCGGGGAGAAATACTTCCTTCTGTCGTTTCTAAGCCGGTAGAATGTGGACTGAAAGCTGCAGGGGCTTCCTGTCCCCCAGAGACAGGTTACCTTCTGGAGAAAGGAACCAGGACAAAGGAAGAAGCCAAGGCCTGGAGCATGGACGCCCGAGTGGGTCTGAAAACAGCCCCACCTGGATCCAGCTGCACCTGAGGCCAGATAGCTCTGGGCTTTTCTGTTCAAGAGCCCAATAAGCTTGGCCCTGTGCTCTGCCCTCTAACGAGGAAACCTGTACATGGCAGATGCCGAAATAAGGAATAGGTCAGTCCCAGGAAGGCAAGACAGCGAAGACGTGCCTGTCCCTGTTCGGAAGCTGTCACTCCTTGATGATCCCGATAGAGCGCCTGCGAGATGAGAGCTCCAGGTAGCCTGGTCTGGAATGAGAACCTACACACTCACCTGCTGTCCCTTTCGGCTTGGAGCCAGCTAGCAGGCAGATGACCTAGCCCTGCAGGGTGGCGGCGGGCCAGCTGCCCCAGGTTCAAGTTAGAGCCTCGGAGGTCAGGAGGCCCGAAGGAGGGCAAGAATTAAAGGGGATGGGGAGAGCCTCCCTTCCTGTGCTGCACCCCGCCCAGCAAAGGGGCACATCCCTATTCTAAAGTGCCTCCGGGCTGGGGCAATGGCAGAAAGGCTGCTGCAAGACAAAGTCCCCAAGCTGGATCTGATTCTGAACATCCCCCAACTTCTGAGGCCCGGCCGACGCACCCCAGGGAGCTGATGATGCAAACGCACCAGAACTCCCCAAGCTCTGGAGGGGTGCAGTGCCGAGACCCTGCAGCCCATCGGTGTCAGCCCCTAATCCCCCACTCTGCCCGTGTCCTGGAAGGATCCGGCTTCAAAGAGGCAAAGCCAGCATGGTGTCTACCCTGAGCCTATCTTGGGCATGACCTCAGAGGACCCTGGACTAGGGAGAGGGACACTGTGGGCAAACCTAGCCATCTGCACCCCGCGGACAAGGATACAGTGGACATGAGCCAGCTCTTCCTATCCAGGAGCAAGGGACAGACCAGTGACCACGGGGCCAGTCCCCTCCTGCACACACATGCAGGTGTGCACATGTGTGTGCATACATGCATATGTGAACATGCAGGAGCATATGTACACCTATAAGTGTATGCACACACACGTAACACATGCACGTGTCACACGTCCACGTGTGCAGATGCTAGGAAGGCACAAGGTGGGCCAGAGGCGGCTCCTTCTGGAGAACCGACCATTCCCTACTATAGGAACAGCCACGTGACCCAGACCTGGCCCACCAGAACACTTCGCTCTTCGGGCTACAGCGATTAGCATGGCGGGGCGGGGGCATGTGATCCAGCCAGGCCCAGGAGACAGCCCTGGAGGTCTGCAGGCAAGTAAAGGGAAAGACGTGCCTTCTGCGGGGCTGCTAAGTGGCCAGCAGGGAGCCTGAGCCACTCTGCAGTGTAGAGTTAGGGA
>NW_006431919.1:20791630-20792089 GCF_000325575.1 Pteropus alecto | reverse complement strand
CGAGGCTGCGAGACCCTGGGGCACGGGAAGGGAGCACCTGCTAAGGGCTGCGCAGGCCCTTGCACGTTTGCTTGGCTGGGGTCGCAGGGGGCTGGGACCTTGGCCCCAGGAAGCAGCGGGCAGCGCTGCTCTGTGACGCTGTACAGTTGGTTGCTGAGACTCAGTGTACCCATCTATAAAACGGGACACCCCGGCCACGGGGTCACTAGGAGGACGGGGCGGGGGAAGGGCCAGCACAGAGCAGACCCCGCTCCCTGGCTACCTGGGTGGGCTTGCCGAACCACTTCCACAGCTGCCGGGCCGGCAGGAAGGCGGCGATCTTGGGCCGGTTCTCCACGGACGGCAGGCGCTGCCGCTTGGCCAGCTCCTTGGTGGTGGGGAGGTGGACGCCCTCTCTCTTCTTGGGCCGGCTCTTGGCCCCCGCCCCGGCCTGCGCCGTGGGCGGCAGAGGCTGTGGGG
>NW_006431919.1:20774952-20791296 GCF_000325575.1 Pteropus alecto | reverse complement strand
GAGGAAGAGGAGGAGGAGGAGGAGGAGGAGGAGCATGCCCTGGAGCTGGCGGCGGTGTGGCTCCTGCCCCCGCCCCCGCCGGCCCCGCCCTCCTCCTCGCCCTCGGTCTCTGAGGAGCTGCTGCTGCTGCTGCTGCTGCTGCTGCTGCCACTGTCACTGCCGCTGCCGCTGCCGCTGCTGCTGCCGCTCTCCGACTCCTCGGCCCCGTCCTGCTCGCTCTGGCCCTTGTCCGGGCTCTTGGGGTGGCCCGAGTCCTCGAACGCGAGCCCATCCCCAGACTCCTGGGCCAGCTCACCGTCTCCGGCCTTGGGCCGAGCGGCCTTGGGCTCGCTGCCCCCCGCCGCTGGGGCATAGCCGCCCAGGCTCAGGAGGTTCTGGGGCTCCGGCCAGCCCCCGGCCCCCGGGTCCTCCCGCAGCAGCAGGGCCTCTTTGGCCTTCTTGCTTTTGGGAGATGTGACACCCTCGTGGTCCAGCTTGACGAGCAGCTCGGCCTGCTCCCCGGGCCTTCGCGCACCCTTGCCGGCCGGCTCCTCGGCAGCCCGGGCTTTCTTGGGCTTGGGACGGGTGGCAGGCATGGTGATGGGCATGGTGACGAGGGGTGCGGGGGCCGGGGCCGGGGCCGGCAGCTCCCCAAAGGGCTCAGGAGCTGGGCAGGAGGCGAAGGCGGATGGCGCTGGGCTGGGCTGTGGGGGCACTGGGCGAGGCTTGGGGGCTTTGGCCCGCTTGTCCACGGGTTCTGGGGAGCTCTTCTTAGCAGCTGGGGTGCTGATCGGCTCCAGGGCCAACGGGGCACTGGCGACCTCGTCCGTTGAGGCCCCCTCCTCCAGGACGGCAGCTCTGTCTAAAGGGGAGGAAGAAGCGGCATGGGTGGGGGAGGGTCAGGGCTGCATGAGCCGGAGCGCCGTCCCCACCCCGCGCAGCCAGCCAGGGCAGGCACCCTTTCTGGGTCTCGGTCTCACACGTGTAGACCCCAGAGTGGTCCCTAGTAGCCTGGGCTCTTAGCCCGAAGCACTTTTAGCTGGATTCTGGAGCAAACACACCCTGGTCGAGTCACAGCTCTGCCTCTGACAGATCTGCCCCGAGCCTCGGTTTCCTCATCGTCAAATGACCACAACAGCCACAGACCCCACCGAGACGGGGAGTGGTCTCTGTGCAGAGACCCGCACGCGCACCAGGTCCCAGCTGTGCCGCCCCTGCCACCAGCCTCGGCTGGGCCCAGGCCCACGTACCGCCCTTGGCTTTGGTGCTGGGTTTCCGCCCTCGCCCCCGAGCCTTGGCACCGGGCTCCTCGGACCCCGGCGCGCCCCCATCTTTGCTGTCCCCAGTGTCTTTGCTGGTTTTCCGGCTACGACGCTTGGCGCTTGGCACCAGGAGGGCCGGGGACGGCTCGGCACCTGCAGGCAGAGAACACACCACGGTCAGGCCTGGGCCTCCACAGTGTCGTGTCGTGGGGGCAGGGATGGGACAGAGCCGGTGACACTGCGTAGCTGCCCCTACTCGGCCCTATCTGCGGGGACAAAGCTCGGTGTCTGCACATACGAGCAGCTCGACGCGGGCTCCTCCGACGACAAGGTGGGCGGGGCTGAGCAAAGATGCTGACTTCTGTGCTTCTGCCAGTCCTCTGGGAGTCGGGCAGCCCTGGGTCCGAGCCCTGCTCTGCCCCCACCCAGTCGGAGGACCTAGACACAGCATCCACTCTTCAGAACCTGAGCTCATATGGGCTGGTCAAAGGGGATGGCATTTCCAGACACGCGAGAACACAACGCTGCCAACAAGTATAGCCAGCCTCCTGCAACCTGAACCTCGGGTCACAGAAGCTGGGGTACCCTGTGGTCCCCTCTTCTGAGCCTGTTCTGGGAGCCCCGCCCACAGTTCCTGCCATTTCCATCCCCTGTGGGTGCAAATGGTGCAAATGGTTCAGACAGAGCCCTGAACTGGGGTCGGAGGGGAGCAGGGCACGAGCCTGTGGGTCGGCCCAGCTAGGGGGTAGGTCCCCCTGAATCTTATACGCACACTGAATCTTGTAGTCGGGAGGCAGGAGGCGGATGTGAGAGAGGGGGATCCTCCCTGTGTCCCCATCGTCGAACTCCACGGTGATGAGATCCCCGTCATCCTCGAGGCCCAGCAAGCCTGTAAGAGGAGGGGCAGGCTCAGGGGAGGCACGAGGGTGGGCACCCGCCCTCCGGGGTGCAGGCCTCAGAGCCACGCAGTCCCGCGGGAGCACGGACTCTCCCATGCCGGCTGGATGTGTCCTGACTTCCCGAGACGTGAGCCTATGCTCGCTCACTCCCAAGACCCCCTCCAAAGGAACGGAGAAAAACAGCAGGGGCGGGACCGTAAAGGAAGAGGGAGCGGCAAGGGGACGGCAGCAGGTGACGGTGCCACCATTCCGGATGACGACATCTGCGTGGACGAGCAGGAGCGGACTGGTCTCAGCTCTCTGCTCTGTCAGGGGCCTGGAAGGAGGTGATGCCACTGAGGAGGCCACTTTTCACAAGGCAACCCACAAAGGCTCAGGCCCTAGAGGTGCCAAGCACCTCTGGAAGCAGAACGCAGGGGACTCCGGCACTGGCCAAGCTGAGGGTCTCAAGGCAACAAGCTAGAGGTCTACGCCTGGGGAGAGACTCTGAAGGACACTGGGCACAGCGCAGGAGAGCAGGTGGGCACCACGTCAACCACGGTGACAGGGAAGTCTGCACACTCAATGGTAAGCCCCGGCCCCATCCCTGTGCCAGATGCTAAGCTCAGGCCCCCTAGGACAAAGGTCTCAGGCTGTCTGACCGGCTGTTGGGAGAAGAGCCACAGGTGCTGGTTCCTGGGGTCCCCAGAAAATCAGTCCTGCCTGCCACTGACACGAGGCCTACCCCACACACAGAGCTTCCAATCCATCAGTGTAAGACAGACGGAGAACAGGGAAGCGGGGAGCATGAAGAATGCAGAACCCACAGAGGGAGAAGGCGGGGGGCACGGAAGAAAAGGGAGCTTCAGAAATCTAAAAGAACATCAAGTTATCCCTGGAGCAACCAGAAAACAATCACGATCCACGAAACAAGAGCTATTTAAAAAAAAAAAAGAAAGAAAGAATAAGAAAGAACTCTCAGAAATGTTTTAAACGAAAGCAAAAACTCAACAGACTAGAATGGCCAGGAGGTAAAGTTGAAGAAGCCTCAATAAATAAAATAAAAATAACAGCAAAAAGACACAAGCATCGAGGCCCAGCAGATGGGTGTGATTCCAGGGAAAAGTGAGTAAATGAGGAAGAAAATCTCAAAGACGCAATTCAAGAAAAGTTTCCAGGAACAGAGGACACCTGCTTCAAAATCAAAGTCCCCTCTCCCACAGACCCAGGAGACCTGAACCAACACGACCCCTCACCACAGTGAGAGGACTTCCTGCCCAGGCCCCGTTCCCATCTTCCGGGAACGTCTGGACGTCAGGCGGCCAGGGGGTGGTATCTGTCCTTTTTTCCCTTCACTTTTTGTTTTGATGGAACCAACGCCCACAGCCCCATCTCCTGGCTATGCTGGATTTGCAGAAGGTTGGGGTGCACTCTCTGGGCACCTGTTATTTTTGTCTGCCCAGCCTTCAATCTCTTATTCTACTAACACCGTCCCACTTTCCCGGGGAAGCCGCCTTCCCCCCTCTCTCTGGTCTCGTGTAAAATTAGGAAGCCAACCTCGCCGATCAGTTTCAGGGATGAGCACATGACCCAAGCCAATTCAGTAGGACTCCATCCTAGGACTTATAGAGGAAAAGTGAGATGTTCTCTGCTGACAGGCTTTAGGATGGTGGCATACGGTCTCCAAAGAACAGGGTGTGAAGCCAGCACAGCGGAGAGCACTGCAGACAGACCCTGAGAGCCTAAGTCCCGATGACACCACGTGAACAGTACCTGGGTCCAACCACCCGAGCCCGTACACGCTGTCAGTTATACAAGCCGATAAAACCCTTTACGCTTGAGCCAGTTAGAGTGGGGTTTCAGGGATCAAAGGACTCCATGCTGACACGTCAGAAAGTGGCGGGGAGGGGTGCCGGGAGGGTGCGGGGGAGGGGAGCGTCCCACCTCGGACCACGGTGCCCGGGTAGAGGCACCGGTACTGCTGACTCCAGTAGGCCGCGATCCTGGTCCCTTGCGGTAAGAAGCGCGTGGAGGCCGGCCTCACGTCGATGATCTGGGAAGGCGACGGCCTGAGCACCCGGTGGTGACCGGGACAGCCCGGCCCCCCGCCCTCTGCCTCCCCTCCCCCTCACCGCCTCCTGCAGCAGCTGTTCCAGGCAGTAGATGTGGGGCCGGTTCCCACGCTCGCCCTCCACCACCACTCGGTATCTGCAAGGCCGGGCGAGAGCGGTGTGAGGCGGCAGAGGCCGAGCCTCCGCGCGGGTGGGGACTGGGTGAGGCTTCAGGCCCCGAGTCCCGCGCTCTCCCCACCCAGCCCCACTCACATGTCGGGCGAGTGCACCGTCTGCACGTGCCCGGCGTACAGCAGCTTGTCATCCAGGGGGATGAGCACGCGCAGCCCGTCTTTGAGCTCGTCCTTGTCGATGATGCAGGAGCGAGGGGCTGTAGGCCAGGAAGGGAAGCAGGGGCTGGAGGCAGGGCTGGAGACCCTCCCCCGCCCCCCAGGCCTGCCTGGCCACCCTCTAGAGCCACCCCTGGGAGAACGGGTGCCTGAGGCAGCCTGTGGGGCACATGTGCACCAGTGTGCACACATGGGGGTCCACGTCTGGAAAGACCCCAGGCAGGTGTGAACTGGGTGGCAGCCTGCACGTGCTGCCCCTCCCCCACCCCGAGCCCAGGCATGAGGCTTGGGTCATCAGGGCCCACTGCTGTACCCTCAGCCACACCTCCAGGACTTGCCATCTGGGATGCTGTTTGTCCTGGCGGAAACCAAACTTCACAGCCAGACTCCCCACCAAAAGGCCTTAAGAGGCCTCGCTGGTCCCCAATCTGCCTTTGGAGCCTCTGTCAACGTGGCCACAAGCACATCCCTGGCTAGCCCACTGGTCCAGGGGATGGAGACCATGGAGCAGAGCGGTCCATGCATCGGTGGCCCCCGGCCACCCCATTAGCATGGGAACAAGCCCGGCGAGGTCTGCCCTGTAGACGTGGCCACCCACCAGCCTGCACCCCTCCCCCCGCATCCACTCACATTGCCCGCAGCACAGCCCCCCAGCTCTCCCTCCTGAGGCACTCAACCCACCCCTGCTGCCCCCACCATCCCGCCCCTGCCGACGGCCTCCCACCTGGACTCCCTGCCTTCTTGGGCCCCTCCGATTCATTCTCTGGCAGCGGTCAGAGAGCTCACTTCGAAGCCAGTGCGACCACAGCTTCTCGTGCCAAACTCCTCACCAAGGCCCAAGAGAGTCTGCGTGACCCTGCTCGGACCGCTCCCCGGCCGGAGCCCAAAGGGCCGTGTCAGTGCACTCGGGGACTACGCCCCCTCCCGGGGCCCATCTCAGGCCGTGCGTGCCCCTTGCCCCGCCCTGGGCCGGCACCCATGCAGCACCAAGGGCACTCACCGGGAGTGAGCGGTCGCTCCGCAGCCCCGCCCCGCGGCAGGTGCTCGTCCTCGGAGAAGCTGGAATCCTGGTTGGGCTCGAAGTCCTCCTCGGCGGCCATGCTCTCCATCAGCTTGCTCACTGCGCCCCCTTTGCCCCGGTTCTGGGGACAGAGCGCAGCAGACCAACAGCTTAGCACACAGCGCCTGTCCTGCCCGGCTGGGGACCCTCCCTGGAAACCCGGGCTCAGTGAGGCTGCGGTGCTATCGGCCACGTGTGCAGTGGGGGTCCCAGCGGGAGGACAGAATGGGCCCCTCACCCTGCCTGTGCTCAGTGGTGTTCATCACCATGACAGGTGCCTCGGGTCCCTTGGAGAAACCGAGGCAGCGTCTCCAGCTACACGCAGTGGGGTGAGGAAGAACAGCCTGGCCAGGGGCCAGCAGCGTGTGGAAAGGGGGACACGCCCGGGCAGGACCCATCTGCCAACTGAACGAAGAATCCCGCCCTGGGCTGGGGGACCCTGCAGGGACCCTGCGGGGACCCAGCCGTCTGGGGGCGGTGAGCCTCACCTCCTTCTTCACCTCCTTCCCTCTGGCCTTGGCCTTGCTCCTCTTGGCGGAGGCCGGGGAGCCGGCGTGAGGGGCCCGGGCCTCAGGGGGCAGGGTGGGCGCGCGGGGTGGAGGCGGCGCCCCCGACGCCCCCTCCTTCCCCTTCTTCTTCTGGGGAGGAAGCAAGAGAGGCAGCATGAGAGGCAGGGAGGCCCAGGCCTTCGGTCCCCCCACCCCCCTCCCCACACAAGGGTTTTTAGTTTCAGTCTCGTTTTGTCACCACTGTAGAGTACCTGTTAAAATAAGGCAGAAAGACCACACGAGGCGTTTGTAAAGCACGCCTGTGCACGCGAGCCCCTCCCCTCCCCGACGACCCTACCGACGACGGAGGATACTAGAGCCAGGAGTAGCAGCCCACCGTGCCCTTCCGAAACCTTCCGCAAGCACGTCCGCTCACGTGAGCAACGCGAGCCCCTAGACACATTTGTGCACACACATTTGTGCACACACAGTGTATTTTCAAACACGGTATTTTCTTTTTAAACACACATGGGAATTTACCAAAAGTCCCACTTTCCAAACCCCCCTCCCCCACTATGTCTGATACACATAATGGAAGCTTTTTTTTTTTTTTTTTTAATCTTGAACAGCTGCCCCATGTGTCATGGTGTGGGGGCCACAATTCATTCAACCACACCCTAAGGATGCCTCTGTTTTTTTTTTTTGCTCTTCCAAATGATGCCACAAGAAAAGACGGTTCCGGTGAGTCCTACAGGCTGCTTCCAGGAGGGGCATGAAGACTGTTTAGCGGCTGCCACATGCATGCCGGTTCGAAGCCCCCCGGCGAGGCGAAGCGGGGTCGCCCCCTCGCCGGTGGGGTGGAAACTGGTCGGCGTGCACGGGGACCGCATACGGCCCCACTATCAGAGCACAGGGCTGGAAACGACCTAGCTGTCCAGCAACCGGCAGCGGAAATGCTGGCGCATCAAGAGAAACAGTTCCAGCTTCCCTTACAGCGGCACAGAGTCCTATTCCGAGGAAGAGGCTCTGTCATGGGAAAACGGAAATGATGACAGTTTGTGTGAAAGGCAGATTCAAGCTGTGGTCAGCAGGATCCAGAGTGGGCGGTGGGCGGTGGCCGCGAAGGAGGGGTCACGTTCTGCTTTTAAAAGAGATATACCTACCACGAAACCCCCAAGCCGAGAGACCAGAGCCAGGTGGAGAGCAAAGGACAGAAAAAGATAACGCCGGGCAAACGTTACCATGACAACAGCGGGAGTCACGGCTTCCGTGTCGGATGAGTGAAATGCAAAGCAAACAGCATTCAGAGGGACAAAATGGAAAATGTTACAGGGATAAAAGGTATTCAGTTTAATCCCCATTCTGGGGGGAAAATATATATGTGTGCATACATGTACGCATTGTATTTTCCTGTGTCTGATGCACGTTTTAACCCCGTTCACATTTCTGAAATCAGAAGGCATCTTGGCGGTTGAAGAAATGTTTTTAACATGGTTGCGTTTCCTTTTATCACTAGCGTCTGTTATTAAACAGTTCGTTTTTTGCAGCTGTATGCAGAAGGCAGGAGGATGCCAGCAAAAAAAACGTTATCTCTAAGCGGATTTTCATTACCTTCTAAATTACTCTTCTAATCAGGTAAAAATGGCAACTGTTTCTTTCCCATTGACCAGAAAGCCCGTTCTGGGAGCCTTATTATTTTTTAAAATAAGAACTTTGAACATGACCAACTCTGCACAGAGAGCAGAGATGTTCATTGCTGTGCTGATTACGATGGCAAAATACCATCATCCACCAAATCGCGGCAGCCGGCACGGCCGACGGCAGGAGGTAACGAAAACCATGGGCTGGCCAGATGGTGGGATGCTGTTCAGCACTTACAAATATTGATTTAAAAAAAAGTAAAATAAAAGCTCGGCATATGGAAATGCACGAGCTACACTGCCGAGTCTGGAAAACAGGACGAGAGGTGTATCTCAAAAAATACGAGCAGCGTTCCTGGCGTGATGGGGTATAACGTCTAACTTCTCCCGTCGATGATCAACCTGTTCTGCTCTAGCCTCTTCCTGGATCCTCAGAAGGCTGACTGGGTGAGCCTCTGGACCTCTAGTCCCAACAGAGAGGCCGTCAAGGAAGAAGCCCAAAGAGGCCGGGGCTCTGGTGCTGGGCCCCAGTGTTCAAAGCTCAGCCCTGACGACCATCAGCTGCTGCGACCCTGGGCAGGGTTTCAGAGCCACCTGTAAAGTGCACTTCCTTTGAGTAACCTGCCTCACACGCTTTCGTGAGGGCTCGACTGTGACATGAGATATCTACCTTTGACCTCTGCCCTGACAGCTGACACTGAGCTCCCAAATTCCGTGGGATTCCCTGGGTCTTGGGAGCATCTTTCTTTCTGAGGAGGAGACCCTTGGTCCCTCGGTCTCTCGGGGAGAGGAGAGGAGCTAGAGACTGCGTTAATAATCGATCGTGTCCCTGTGATGAAGCGCCCATAAGAACCCCAGAACGACGGAGTTTGGAGAGCTTCCGGTTGGTGGACACGGGGATGAGCCGGGAGGGTGGTGGCCTGGGGAGGGCGTGGCAGCTCTAGCTCCTCCCCGAGACGCTGTCCCATGCGTCTCTTCTTGAGTTGTGTCCTTTATAATAAACCTAAGTGCAGTGATAGCCTGACCCGAGTTCTGTGTCGTTTTAGTGAATCACTGAACCTGAGGTCAGAGAAATTCCCGATTTACAGTCGGCTGGCCAAAGTCCAGCTGGCCTGGACTTGTGACTGGCATCTGAAGCAGGGCGTAGCCTTACAGGACAGAGCCTTTTGCCTATGGGGTCAGCGCCAGCTCGGGGTGGTCTCAGAGGTGTTGTGGGAGGAGGAAACAAGCTGTCCTTTATCAATAAATTAAGTGGATGTGGTAAAGTGATCAGAACGTGCCTGGGGCCCACCATGGGCCACCTGACATGATTATTGTCATCACTATTATTTATCATTCCAGCACCTTCCCTTCATGGCCCGCAAATGCCTTCAGCGGTGGCTTTACCCATGGGGAAACGAGGGGTGAGCACAAAGTAAGGTGCCTGTGGATGACACTCAGATGTAGTCCCTTCCTCACTACCACCCATTACCAGGAAATCAATGCCACGTCTCAGCGCTTTTTATGACTTTCTCCAGACTGTCACTGTCATCGGAGGTTTGATCCTCCATCAGGAACTGGGGTGGAGAGGCCTGAGGCAGAAGATGCTGCCTAGAGCTGCCTGTTAGCTTTAAATGCAGCCACCTAAAGGGGGAGCAACTGGCCGTGAGCTTCCTAGCAACCACTGCAAAAAGGGTTATCAGGCTAATCATTACAGAGTTCTTAAGAAAGGTTCTCAACCTGGGGTGTCCACTGGAGAATTCGGGGAATCTGTGAACTTGGATGGGAAAAAACAAAAAACCCATCTCTGTTTTCACCAACCTCGGAAGAAAGGATCTTCCTCCAGGTGTGAGTGGAGGCCACAAATCACAACAGGACCAGGAGTGCCTGTGACTCTGTCACCAGCAGAAATCACTGTCATGGAGCGCATGACAGTTCCTGAGAAGACCTTGAAACATCACTCACGCTCATCACTTCAAAATGATGGCGCTCGCCAGGCAGCCGCGGGCCCCCTGTCAGAGGCCCCCCTGAGAGACACTCAGACTGCAGCGTTCCCGCGTCCGGCAGCCGCATTCCCCCGGGGTCCTAGCGAGTCCCTTGCGTTTACAGTGCTGTTCTGAGGCCGGGGGCAGAAGAGCCTCCAAGGGAGGGGAACCTGGCTCTTCCCGACACCAGGTCCGAGCACGCCTCCCGTCAGGACCGACCCCCTGACGCTGCAGTGGATACTGGAGCCACCTTGCCAGGCTGGAGGCGGGGCCTGGTGTCCGGGGTCCCTTCCCGTGGCCCCCTGGTGCCGAGCCCCTACCTTCCTGGGGTCCTTCCTGTCCTTGGCACGGCCGGCGTCCTTGCGCGGGCTCAGAGGGCCACCCTTGCCGCAGCGGCTGGGCTTGGTGACGGCGGGCGCGGCGCTGCTGGGAGCGGGGGCTGCGGCCGAGGCGTCGTGCAGGAAGATGCGCTCGCTGCGCCTCCGTGCCCACAGGTCGTCGTCGCTGGCCTCCGGCCCCGCCTCGAAGCCCGCCTCCTTGGGGCCCCGCAGCTTGCGGGCCTTGCGCCCCTTCTCTGCCGCCAGCTTGGCCTTGTCGGGGCTGGCAGGGCCGGGGCCCCGGGGGCCGGGCATGGGAGCAGCCAGGGAGGGGCCTGGCTCCCCCAGTCCTTTCTTGGGCCGCAGCAGCCCGGCAGGCGACCGCTTCCGCACCTTGACCTCACCCTCCGAGTCGGTGTAGTCGAACTCCGTGCCTGGATGTGGAACGAGGGAGGGGGCTGTGCACAGGGGCTCGTGGGGCCCCCGCTTCCCACCCACCCGGCCGCTCTGGCCACCGTCCCATCCCTCCTCCAAGGGACCTCGCTGCCCGTGGGAGCCTTGTCCCGGTTTCCAGGGGAAGAACCCGAGGCCCAGAGGAGGACTCGCTCAGCCTCCTGCCTGTGAGTGGCAGGTCCTGCCAGCCCCTCTCTTGTTCCCAAACCGCTCTGGCTGCCCGGACTCTGCTCCCTGCCCCTCTCCCCCGAAGCGTCGTCTGGAAGGCAGAGATGCCTGTTGGGGCCTGGGAGCTCCCCCCTCACCTGCCTCACGGAGTCCCAGAGACAGGGAGGAGGGCGAGAAAGGCCCTACACCTGTGGGGCAGCAACTGCACAGGGCGGGCAGGTGGGAAAGCCCGGGCAAAATCCCCGAGCCCGGAAGGGCCTCTCTGCAGCTTCCTGATGCTGCATCTCGGAGCTGGGGGTCCCCAGCACCCACCGCCTTCTACAGGTCTAGCAGGCCTCGTCTGAGCCATGCCATCCTGGGGCCCGTCCCTTCCTTTCCCTCTGCCACAGTCCGGCCCAAGGCCCTGGCTTGAAGGTATAACCTCTGACTACAAGGCTACTGAGAGCCCACCCGCTCCCGGCTGCTCTCCACCCCTTCTGACCCTGGGCCTGTGCCTCTGCCGGTCCCTCAGCCCAGAGCACCACCTCCTTCCCTGATCCTAGCTGCTGGGGAGCTGCGGCCTCCTTTCTGAGAAGACCAGCTCGTCACCCTGGGAAGTCCCCTGTCCACAGCTCCATCCCCATAGGCACACATCACACCGTAGGGTTCCTGTCCAAGTCTGCCTATCCCATCCTGCCCTGCTCCCCCAAGAAGCAGACCCCTGACCCTGCTCAGCTCAGAGCCTGGCCCAGAGAGCTGGTGGCCAGGGAAAGCACCCAACGGGGGTAAGCCGGCACTTCTCCCAGGGACAATAGCTCTAAGGTGTACTCCACCTCCAGGCAGACCTCAGGGACGAGGTGTCTGTGACAACCCCTGGGCTGAGCACCCCAGAAGAAGACTTGCCCTGAGCCCCACAGCCAGCCCACTGGGGGCCCTGTGGGAGGCCAGGCCCCAACAGATGCAGCCGTGGTAAGGGGTGGGGGGGCACACTCCATGGGAATGAGCCCCTTGGCAAAGCTTAAGGATCCCATTAATTAATCTTTTGTTAACAGACATCCCACTGCACAGGGAGGCAGCTGGGGGCTTTCATGGCTGATTAGAGTGTGAGCCATAAAACAGGCTGCGGAGTTTACTGGAGGGAATGAGATCCCACCTGTTGACAGCCCCCTGCAGAAAACCGCCAGAGAACCCAGATGCACAGAAGACACTGCAGGGCACTGTGTCCGGAGGGGCTCTGGAGAGTGGTCAGGGCAGTGATGGGGAACGGACACAGGCTTGGAGGAGGGGAGCCTGGAGCTACCGGGGTAAGGCTGAGTCAGAGGAGAAATACTTATCAGACCAATGGGGCGGCAGAAGCAGTGCCTGGGCCAGAGGAAGGGTCTCTGTGAGGGCACTGGGGGCGAGAGGCGGGGACAAGCATGAAGCCCAGAGGGAGAAGGATTTGCTGAGGCCTCACTGCCACACAGCACCAAAGAAAGGAGTGGGACCCACATCCTCCCTCCCACCCAGCATCCTGTGCTCCTACCTCCCCCCGCCAAAAAAAATAAGGCAGTAAAGGAGGAACAGAGGAACAAAAATATAGACGAAAAATATAAAAAACAAAAGGGTACAACACAAAGAGACTGAAAGTCAATCTTTGCGGAGAATATATACCATCCAAATGATAACCAAGAGAGCTGGAGTGGCTATGTTAACATTGGACAAAACAGACTTTAAGACAAAAATTGTTATTGGAGACAAAAAAGGACCTTTTGGAATGATATAACGGTCAATCTATCATGAAGACATATAACAATTACAAACATATGTGAACATAATCCAGAAACATAAAATATTACGCATCATGACCAAGTGGGATTGACCCCAGGAATGCAAGGTTGGTTCAACGTACCAAAAACCGTCAACGGACTACACTACATTAATGGGATAAAACGGGACAAAACGCACACGAACACCTCAACAGACACAGAGAAGGAAAGAAGACACTCCACGTCGGTGGACGGGAAGACTCGATGCTGTCGAGATGGCAGTTCCCCCCATCTTGCTCTGTAGATTCGACGCAATCCCCAACAAAATCCCAGCAAGTTACTCTGTGGCTATCGACATACTACTTCTAAGCGTATGTGGAGAGGAGGCAAAAGACCCAGAACAGCCAATGCGATACTGACGGAGAGCAACAAGTCGGAGACTAACACCGCCCGCCTTCAAGACTCACTATAAAGCTACCATGATCAGGACAGTGCGGCACTGGCCGAAGGACAAGCAGATCGATGGAACGGAACAGACGGCCCGGAAATGGACCCCCGTAAACACAGCCAAGTGATCGCTGACGAAGCCAAGGCCGCGCAATGCAGCAGAGACAGTTTTCAACAAACGGGGCTGCACCAACTGGACATTTCAAAATAAAACAAGAACTTAGACACAGACCTTACGCCCTTCTCAAAAATTTTAACTCAAAATGGATCACGGGCCTAAATGTAAAACGCCAAACTACAAAAATTCTAGAAAATTACAGAGGAGAAAATCTAAATGACCTTGGCTTTGGCAGAGAAATTTTAGACACGACACCAAAAGCACAGTCCATGAAAGAAAGAACTGATAAACGGACTTCATTAAAATTAAAAATTTAAGCTCTGCAAAAGACACCGTCGAGAGAATGCAAAGAGGAACTATAGATGAGAGAAAATATTTTCAAAAGACACATCTGATAAAGGACTGATATCCAAAATGGATAAAGAACTCCTTAAACTTGGCGTTGAGAAAACAAATAACCCAATTAAAAAAAAGGGCCAAAAACCTTAACAGACACTTCAAGGAACATGACAATTAAGCATATGAAAAGATGTTCCACGCTGTGTGTCATCAGGGAAATGCAAATTACAACATAATACCACGAACACACCTATCGGAATGGCTAAAACCCAAAAGAGTAACACCACGTGCTGGCGGGGACGTGGAGCAATGGGAATGCAAAATGGCACAACTCCGGGAGACAATTCGGCCGTTTCTCACAAAACTAAACACTTACCACACGATCCAGCAACCACACTCCTTGCTATTTTCCCAAAGTTCAATACTTATATCCACACAAAATCTGCACGCAGATGTTTATAGCGCCTTTATTCATAATTACCAAAACTGGGACGTCACCAAGATGTCCTTGGTGTCGCTCAGCAGGTGAATGGACGAATACATGATGTACATCCAGAGTGTAACAGTACTGAGTGCCAACAGGTGAGCCGCCAAGCCGTGGAAAGCGGGAGGGGAAGGCCAGCTGATGGAGCGACACAGGACCCGGCCGCCCGCTGCGTGCTCTGCGTGACCTCCTCCTTCTGCCTGCACCCCTAACTTCTGCGTGTGCCTGCCCAGCTACCACGTCTCTCACGGGTCAACCTGGGTGTCGCCAACCTGGAGTGGCCTCCCTTGGACTCCCACAGCCCCCAAGGTGCAGATCTAAGACCTCTCTGCTTCCCAGAGCTGCCCGGCCGCGGGCACCTGAGGGGGGTGGGTCAGGCCACGTGTGTTTGAAGGTCACTCTGCAGAGCCTTAGAGACCCCTCCTCGGGAACAGCAGGCCAGGGCCTCATCACCAGCCCTCTGCTCATGATGGAGCAGCGAGACCACCGCCCCCAGCAGCACACCTGCCAGTACTTACCCATCAGGCTCTGCCGTTCCTCCTTCTTCCGGGCCTTCTGCTTGGCCTCCAGCTGCACCACCGACAGGGACGGCCCCACGGTGGGGCTGGGGAGGGCACTGGCTGCAAAGCGGGCCAGCAGGCCCAGCCCACTCTCCTCCAGGCCTGGCGACAGGGCCCGCTCCCGGGACCCCAGCCTATAGCCGCCGTCGGCCTCGCCCTGCTCCTCCTCCAGCTCGTCGTCCTCGTCCTCCTCGGAGGTCTCATCTGGCGTGCAGAAAACAGGGGGCGAGTCAGAGGCCTGGCCGGGGCGTGCGCGGCCCCACCACCCCCACTCAGCCGGAGCGCCAGCCTAGCTCCTCACTCCTCACCAGCTGGGGGTGGATCCAGAACCAGCCCACGAGTCCCCCCGATGGCCCAGTGTCCCCATCAAAGCGAGCCCAAGCCGTGGGCATCCTGGACAGCCCAGAGGTGGGCAGCGGCTTGGGGAATCAGAGTGGGTCTCTGTCAGGGGAACACCGACATGCACCTGTGCTGTGGGGAAGGGACACACGGACAAGGACTGGAGACAGCTCTCTCCACGGTCGCACGCGCACACACACGCCCCGACGTACAACATGAAGACTGAGGAAGGAGGCGAGGGAGAGAAAGAGGAGGCCGAGGGAAGGGAGGAAGCGGAGGGCAGGAGAGGGCCTGGGGGCTCAGGCTGGGGTTCCGGGCACAGGCGCCTGAGGGGCGGTTTTGGCAGCTGGAGGCCTGGAGGCTGGCGGCAGAAGGTGGAGTCTGGTCTCTTCTTGTGGGGTAGGGGACAGCCACGGTTAAAACCCTAAGTTGTCTCTGGGATCCAAAGCTGGCTCCCATTGACGGCCCTACCCTGGGGCCTCTGGGGCAAGTCCCCGGCCCTCTCAGAGCCCTATTTTCTCACCTGTGGCCTAGCTAAGGGAGTGACACAGACAGGAACACACGTGCAAGAAAGAGCACTGTGCGAGCGGCTCAGAGGATCAGATGCACACAGAACCACCCTGTCCTATGAAAACTGCTGTCCCCACCACTGAGAAAGCCACACGCTAGCTACGCCTCTGGACCCACGAGGAACAGGGAAGGACGGCTCACTCTGCACCAAGAGACCCAGGCCCTGGGGCTCAAGAGCTCACGTGGCAGAGCGGGCCTCCACCCCGGGGCTGGCTGTCTGTCCTGTGGTCCGTGGTCTGGTGGAAAGACGACACTAAGGAAGCCCTGCCTGTCTCTCCAGCTGATAACTAAGACGTGCCCCGCTCCAGAACCTGACCCTGCCACTCCGGCCACCGTGACGAAGGTGGGGCGGGCCGCGGGGCAGGCGGGCGGAGCAGGGAGGACGATGCTCCCACATGTCCACCAAGAGAGTCAGTCTAGAGGTCCAGGCTGGCTCTGACCTTCCCCGGGAGGCGGCCAGCTACACCCACTAGGACGGGTGGGCAGGTGAGAGCACGTCAGGGGCTGAGTCTGTCTGTGAGACCCACGGCCAAGGAGCCCCGAAGGGACACCTGCCCAAAGGTGCCTGTCTGCCCAGAGCACTGAGAGCATGAAGATCAGGTATGGCTGGAGGGGAAAAAGGTGTCTGGGGTGGGGACAGTCTGAGTTTGGGGACGAGAGAAGAGAGACAAATGGCCAACTCCATGTTCTCCCGACAACGCTCCAAGCCGCCTGCAACCACCGGCCGAAAGTGGCGGCCCCGGGTGCCGACGAGGGCAGAGGCTTTCTGCGCACCCACTTATTGGAGGGAGCCCGGTGTTTTTTGATCGACCCCTCGGCAAGGGAAGCAGGGGTGTGAGCTTAAGGAGTCTCTAAAGGGAGTTGAGAGAGGAAAGAGACGGAGAGAGGGGGTGCAGAGGGGAGAGAAGTGGAGGCCCAGCGCCCGGAGGATGGATGAAGCGGGATGGAGGCCAGCAGGGCAGGCAGGCGGCAGGCAGTGCACACTTGCGGTCCATTCACATTGCGGACGTCACACGGTCTGTCTCCGCCCCAGTGGGCCACAGCAGCAAAGCAGGCTAAGTGTAGGCAGACTTTCGGCAGCGCCTGGGTCCCCTACATCAGGCCTCCTGGGGCCGGCCAATTTGAGCAGGGTGGCGGGCGGGGGCTGGCT
>NW_006431919.1:20772899-20774941 GCF_000325575.1 Pteropus alecto | reverse complement strand
ACGGGGTTGGACGTGCGGCCAGCTTTCCCTTCTAGAGATAGCCTTCCCGGGGCCACTCAGGTGTGGAGACTTCCAGAACTCCCCGACCCAGGACGCTTCGGTCCTTGGGGGAGGGCTGGCTCTGGGTTCCCGATGTCGGAATGTCTGCATCAGACCCCAGAAAGCCAGCCGCAGCCTCGTGCCAGCACCCTGAGGTGGAAGAGTGAAGACAAAAGCCATCACAAGGGTGTGCCTGCCACGAAACGGAGCCACGGGTTGTCTTGGTCTCCCAGGACCCTCCCGCCTCTCTCGCTCCAGGCCTGACAAGCCCGCCCAGGCTGCCTCCCAGGCCGGGGGTCCACACGGCAGGGGGGCAGGGGGGTCTGACAACCAAGAAAGCCTTTCTGGAGTTGTCCACACCTGAGGCAACAGAGCTTGCCAAGGGCAGGGAGAGAAAAAGTCCCAACAAAGAAACCTGAGGAAATGCAGAGGAACTTTTTTATTATTAAAAAAAATAAATAACTCTTGGCTCTGAATGTGGGTTTGGTTGGTGTTACTTGGTTTGGTTTTCCAAAACTTGATCAATAAATATAAATGCCAAAGCGACCCGCTGCTGCCACAGCCGATGGGGGCAGCCCCGGGGAGGGGAGGTGCAGGGGGGACACAGAGAAAAGGGGGTGCCTACCTACGGACCAACGAGCCAGGCTCCACCCCAGCTCAGTGACCCGCCGCGCCGTCTGCCCTACTCCCAGCCTTCGCTTTGCGTCCAAGTGCAGCGTGAGAGCAAATGCAAGAGACCAAAACAGACATTCAAAGCATCATGGGTAGGGGTCAAGGGTGAAGGTATGGTCAAGCTGCTGGGAGGAGAAAGCAGACACACTAGAAAAGCCAAGCTGATTAGGTGTTTTAGTATCAGATGTCAGTAAGGCCCTATTACCCAAATATCCCTTTCAAGACCTGACCAACGCTGTGTATAGTGGGGGACCCTCCTGTCAGCCCCACCCTCTCCCTATCTGGGCTCTGTCCACTGCTGCATCCGGCCTTGGTCTGAGGGCTCCCGGCTCCCTCTGCCTACTCTAGGGCACATGGCCCCTTGCTAGATTTGGGGGACTGCCTGCTTCTCTATGCAGTCTGAGCTGAGGCAGGAGAGCCCCAAAATTTGGAAGCGGAAACCCTGGCTTTAAGAGCAAGTGGGGAAAAGCGGAAGGGAGAGGAGGCATGGAGGTCCAGCCCCGGGGAGGGGAAGGACAGCAAACCAGCCAGACTGGTCTTGGAAGGCCCAGGATGCGGGAGGCCTCGAGAAGCCAGGCTGGCTGGCAAGCTGCCCTGGAGACAGTGAGCCCCACGGGCACCTGGCTCTCTGCCGTGCCATCTCCTAGTCGCCCAGAATGGATCTTGGCCATCAGGAGGGGAGGTGTGGGAGGGAGCAGGCAGGCTAGAAACGTGAGAGCAAGGCTGGAATCAGGGCATCGCTCCGGTCCAGGTGACCCCGCCATGCCTGGGCCTCACTCAGGGTGCACCAGGGCCTGGTTCTGGGGCTCCTGAAGGGGATCTATCCTGAAGCAGGTCCTCAACCAGGACAAGGAACGTTTTAGGATCTGCTGGCTGCCCTACATGGAGCTGGCCAGGATCACTAAATCTGACTCTCTTTTTATAAGTGAGGCGAATGAGGCCTCGCGCTGAGTGGACTCGCAGGCCAGTGCTCTCTCCAAAGCACTGGGCTGCTTCTGCCATGCGACTCGGCAATGAAGCCCCACACTCGCAAATTTCGCAACCAAATCGGGGAGGACAAATGGTCTTAACCTTGCACTGCCTACACTCCCTTCAAAACAGAATGTGTTGGAAAACACGTGTTTGTAAATACTCTTAAAGCGCTGTTGCACAGAAATAAAGCTATAAGAAAATAAAAGACAAACAGGCAGCTAAAAAAAAAAAACAAAACAGATGCTGGAGGTGAAAGCAGTTGACTTTAAACCTGAAAAATGAAATGCATGCCAACAGCTCCCAGGGATATTTGAATAATAGAGAAAAGCAGCAAACGCATTATCCCATCTCTACCCCTT
>NW_006431919.1:20748984-20772867 GCF_000325575.1 Pteropus alecto | reverse complement strand
GGAAGCGGCCACCTGATGGTCTAGTCAGACACAGCAAGAGAGACAAGGCACACGGGTTTAGTTAAAAATGAACTCGGTCTGTTTAATAAAGCTTGGTATTACCAAAATCGCGGTACAAACATCAAGTCACACGCCCACACGACAGAATTCCATTTACAAAACGTCCCTCGGGAGGCCCCTGCCGAGACCCCCACCCCGGCCTGCGGTCTGGGGGGCAGAGGCTGCGAGAAGAGGGGTGGGGGCGGAGGGGGCGGTGGGGGCAGGTGGAGACTAAAATCAGTCTGTATAAAAGCTCCAAAAGAGCTGGCCGCGGTATTATCACGATACAGGTACAAACGGAACCCAAAAAAAGGGGCAGATACGGCAGGCTACGCTGCCAGAACCCAGACGGCCGCCCGCGGCGCCATCGCTCGCGCTCACTCACTCTCTCGCTCTGAAACCTGGAAGGTAGTGTGTGTGTGGAGCTAGTAACCTTGGTCAAACGAGTCGTCCGAAGAGTCGCTGAAGGAGGAACGCGCCTCGACCTCTTGAAGCAGCAAACAAAATGGCTGCTTCCCGCCGGCGGCCGGCTTGGGTTTCAGAGTCCGGGCAGCCGCCAGACCCCTCTTGGTCAGCTTGGGGCCCCCGGCCGGCTTGCTGCTCTTTGCCACCATGCCACACAGGACGGGAGACGCCAGTCTGGAGCCGGAGGGGCCTTGGGCGGACCACTCGTCCTTCAGGAAGTCCTCCTCCGAGTCCGTATCTGCGGTCAAAGTTGTTAACAGCGTTAAGTCACAGAGCGGGCGGGGGCTGGTGTCTGTCTTCCGTTACTTAGTGGTTGTGACAACACCCGGGTACGTGCCAGAACGGATAGCTCCAAATGCCTGTGGCCGTGAGCAAGCTGTGTCACACCTCATCCTCCAGGCCCGGCCTCTGACCTCTTCTTACCTGGCGGCCTGCAGGACACAGCCTGCACCTGGCTCCTCCTTCCTGGCCTTGGACCCGGCCCCGTCCCAGCCGGCCGCTGCCAGCATCGCCCACCACACCGTCACCTCGGCAAACAGCCCTTCCAGGCCCTGGGGTGGCTGGGATCCCTGCTCCCAGGAAGCTCTCTCCCCTGGTCATGCAGGTCACCACTGGGCCCCGTCTGTCCCACAGGACTGCACCCTGGCCCAGGGGTTCCTCGTCCCAAGGGGAAGAGCTCAGGTGAAGCTCTTCTCTCCAAAATACTAGCTCCCAGGAGTATGCTGAGCCGGCAGGCGCAGACCCAAGTGTGCGCACCTCCTCCCAAGCCCACACTCAGCTACGTCACACACGCAGCTTAGAAAGACCACAGCAGCGGAGTTGCACCAAGGAAGCTGGCAGAGATGTCGGGACCGGGGGCTCCCCCACCTTCGTGTTCTCCTATCAGAGAGCAGGGGGGCCAGCATGCTTCCCACCCAAGTCTCGGCCTCACTACCCGGGTGAGGCCACGGCTCTCAAGCTTTCCTGGGGGAGGATCGAGGACTGCCCAGCTTTGGGGAGGGGGACTGTCAAGTTGGCACAACTCTGACCTCTTCCCGCCCACCCCAAATATACATCGTTTGGATCCGCTTTACATGTGGAGATCACCAGCAACATTTCACTACACGAAAGGGCTCCACAACCGAAGACTGCAACCCCCCGATCTGGTAAAATCCACGTGGAACACGAGGGGCATTAAAGAACGTGGCCACAGCTCTGACAATGCCCACTGTCTCCAAGTCCAAGAGAAACTACATGTGCGTGTGGGGCGGGGCGGGCGGGTGGGGGGTCCTCTGGCTGCCTCCTCCAACATCTCCGCTTTCCACTCCCACCGAGAACCCAACTGCAGGATGGCCTGGCAATTCTGGGTAGAAGGGCAGCCCCACCAGGCATGCCACCCAACCCCTTCGACCCAAACTTAAAAAGCAAGAAGACAGTGTTCTCACTTCCCACTCTCTGCTAGTACGGCAACACCCTGCTGGAGAACACCTCTGACCTCTCTGCGACTGCACACACTCATTTACCTAGAACTGCCGGAAAGCCAACGTAAGAAATAAGAGAGGACCTCTCTTCACAGCTAGCACCTAGAGACAGCCTCTGACCTCTCTGTTGCAATGTGAACCCATTTTCCTCACCTGAACTGTGGTGCTTTAGACGAGAGCATAACAGAGTTAGACCGGCACCTTGAACCTGGCTTTGCTCACGAGCACACATGTGCTACAGTGGTGGACTCACCACTCGGAGCACACCGAAGACCTCAGGGGCCTGGCTTACTTCTGGCCTCTAGATACCCCATCCACATCCACCTGGAAGTGGGGAACGTGAGGGAGTCTTCCAGCAACCAGCCGGGACACATCCATTGGCCACCCCTCGTCTCCTTCAAACAGGACAGAGACAGAGCAGGAGAAAGCCCTTTCCTCCTCCTCCGGAGTTACGAATCTCTGAGAGTGGAGCTCTCTACTGCTTAGGCCCACAGTGGCCAGGGGCCTGGGCAGTGCTGTTCAGATCAACCCATCCAAGCTGAAGGACCACAGAAACTATGGCATTTGTGCATGTCCTCAGCACAAAGGAGCTGTCTGCCCCACACTCATCTGAAAATCAGCCCTGGAGACCTACTAATCTTAGGCAACCAAATATACATTAAAAAAAAAAAAAACAACAGCAGCTTAACCTCGTGCAAGATGCCACATCTAGCCTTTTACCAACGTCAGCCCTGTGAGGTGGGTGATCTTAACTCCCAAGTCTATAAAAACTTTATTTTTCTTCCTTAAGAAAACAAACGTGTCCTTTTTTTGCACTTGACATGGAAACTCCACCTCCTCCCAACAAACCAGCCGGATCAGAAGCCCGGACGCACAGATCCAGGCAGTCGACAACGAAAAAACCCTCCACCCCAACCAAGGCCTGGGACTTCCAGAACAAACTCCATTGACAGGTACCAGAGCCAAGAAGCCCCCGCAGCCTTCCTGCAAGGCCACATATTTAGTGTCCATCCATCCTGGGCATGAGATATTCTGCCCCCAAATACTTACTGAGCACCTATGATGCGCCGCACCGTGGAAGCCAGGCCACCCGAGGCCACGGAGCGCCGGCCGGGGCTGACCCAAGGTTGCCTAGCTCGGGAAAAGCGGCCCCCCAGGCCCCAGGGAAGGAGCTCCGATGCGGCGGGCCCGCGTTAACGAAATAAACCCCAGTCTCGGTCCCGCCAGCTGTGTTCCCAGGGCTCGAAAGCCACAGGCGGCCAGCGATGCCCGTCCTGGGTGGCGCAGAGACCACGGCCATGGTGGTGGGCGTCCTGGGCGGCTGAGCCACACAGGCCGGGCCTGATCCCGGCCCGACTGCCCCATCCGGCGCAGTCGACCTCGCCCGGCCTCGGCAGCTCTCCCGGGGGACAAAACGGGCAGCCGCCCGGAGGGCTGTCACAAAGGTAAAGCGAAATGCTGCCCGAGCGCCGCTCCCGCCGACATCGGCCTGAGGGCAGAAGCCCCCGCGGGCGGGGTGGGTTAGGGGGCGCAGGAGCCCCTCCACGGTCCTCACGGTCCTCGCGCGCGAAAACCGGCACCGGGCGCCCGCGCCGCAGCTTTCCGTCAAACGGCGGAAGACACAGGAGTCGGCCGGCGCGCTTCCGGCCGCGCCCGCCAATCACGGCCGCCCGCCCAACATGGCGCCGGCCGGCACTTCCGCCCCAGGCGGACCCACTTCCGGCCTGGAGCCGGGGCTGAGGAAGAAAGGGACCCTTGAGATAGAGGAGAGGAGAGGAAGAGAGGGGAGAAGCAGCGGCCTGGAGGCGGCGCGGCGTCCGCTACTTACTGTAGGAGTAGCTGCTCACTTCTGAGGCGAACGGGGAGTGGGCCGACTTGGGCTGGCCTCTGGCCTTGAAGCCCACGTCCATCTTCCTGGCTTTGGCGGCCCTTTTGTGTTTACCTTCTCGGGAGGCTTTCAGAGACAGGCTGAGGCCTTTGGCCAGTGCCTTTCGGTCCTTGCCCAGCAGGCTGTCATAAGGCGTCAAGTACCTGCCACAGCCCCCGCTCGTTTTCGATTTCCCCCCAGAATTGTCCGAGAACTTGAAGGGTGACTTCAACTTGTCCTGCTTTGTGAGGGAGAGGGCCTTGTCCAGCTTACTTGCCAGCTGCTCCTGGTCGCTGGCCATCTTCTTTTTCTTAATCTTGAGCTGAAGGGGGAAGTTGGAAATCACAGGTTAAGACGCACTTGACCAAACGGGATAGTGGGTCTCAGTGCACAAGCTCTGACGAACCACAACTCCCGTCCATCTCCCTGCCTCAGTGGCTTTTGACAAATTGTTTAACTCCTCTAAGCCTTGATTCTCCCGCTCTGTAAAATGGCGATAATTATGTATGGGCGTCATCAGAAGGTTGCTCTGAAGATGAACCGAGATAAAGCACATGGAGTATTTAGCAAATAGCTGTTCCTGTGCTTGCAGTTGTCACTGGGGCTGGCACTTCCACTCTGGCTCTCCGCGGTGCTATCTGGTGCCTCCTGGGGAAGCACTTTAAGCAAACAGTGCTGCCAATGAGCAGGAGAAGCCAGCTGGATTAAGGGAGGAGGAAGGGAACCAAGATTGAATACCCAGATCATAGCCCAGCTGATCTGCTTATCTCAACTACCTAGAGCAGCTGATGAAGACTGCCACACAGCCTAAATCAGCCCATCCAACTACATGGGCAGGAGCTGCCAAGAAAATGCCTCGGAGCATGCCTTGTATGCCTGAAGCAGACAACGATTAGCGATTTCAAAGATTAAATTCCTGCTTGCACTCTCGTCTGCTACAGTCATTTGTTGTTCCAGTGAAATGTGCACTTTCAAAGGCATTAATGCCTCTCATCTGCACATTTCATTTCTATTTTCTTTATTCGGGTAACGTTTCGTAAGGAAAAAAGATGGGAAAGTGTCATTTAAACCACCAAAAAAGCATCATTCACAATTTGAGAGTATTAAGGATCCTGATGTACAAACTGTCTCTCCTCCCTCTTCCTGGATCCAGCCTCCCTTACGTGAGTGGCCCCCTCTGATGGCCAGACCAACCAAAAGAGCCCCCACGCACGAGGCTTTACAAGGACGGATGACAAGGTACATTAGTATTTAGAAACGCGGGCCTTAAGTGGATGATTTCAATGCTCTGCAGAAGTAAGAAAAATCAAGGAGTTGGCTCTCACCCCACTACGCCTGGAGAATTCACAGAGGAAATTACAATGACATCAGGTCCTTGTTTTTTAAAGAACTACAGACTGGTGAAGCTGCTCATTAAACAATTACACCGTTAAACAATACAGTAATCGCATTATCTGGTTAAGAACTTGCAGTCTTTTTTCTTGGCTTCGACAAAGGGTCATGGAGCACACGGGTGGGGGGGGGGCGGGATTCTCAGGCCCACCCGAGGCTGTGTTACTTTGGTAAGTCTCTGACCTCCCTGACCTCCTCTGGGCCGTAATTTCCCCCTGTACCATACGGAAGACTGGAGGGGAATCACTCTTGCACTGTGACGACCATGTCTACAGTTTCTCTGCAGCAACGAGGCCAACAGACCTGCAGCGGGAGGGACACATACCCTCCAGACTTTCCACCCCAGACGGCAGCACACCAACCAGCAAGACGGGGATACTGACCTGACTCATGAAGTCCGACGAGCCTTCCTGCTCGTCCCAAGGCTGGTTCCTCCCCCTGGCTTTCCCTGTTCCAATGAGGGCATCGTGTTCCTCCTCGGACCCCCTGTGTCTCTTCCTCATCCCTGCGCCCAGCTCGTAGGCATCGGATGTCAGCAGGGGCTTGCCGCTCAGCCTGAAAGCAGAGGCACCACTGGTCAGCACCCTGGCCAGGCAGTATTCGAGAGTTGGGGGTACGCCCTCGTGGCCCTGAAGGGCGGGCTCTGGATGCGGAAGCACAGACAGCGATGACAGAGTGACGAGTCTGGGGAGATGAATCTTGTGAACTTATGGTGCTGGGATTCTGGGCTAATTGTGAATGAGGCAGAATGAGAGCTAAATGGGAAGAAAAAAGCCTTCTCCGAGGCAGTACCCGCTGCTGCCTTGTCCCTCTCGTGCTCCTTCACACACACTCACACGGCTCTGCACGGTCGGATCCCTCTACCAAAGCGTGCCAAAAACAAGGGTCGGAAACGCCAAGCAAGTCCTCCAGGGTAGGGGACTAAGATCAAGACCTTACGTGAAGGAAGAGCCACTGGCCGGTCTCCTGTACCCCTGGAAAAATAAGCTGTGTGGAATGCGGCCTCACTTAAGGCTTCTCTTGCCTGCTCTGAGCTAAACCCTCGCAAGTGATCACAAAAGCAGCTAACTTTTACCTGGTGCTTTATGTGACTTGTTTCTCGTTAGTGCTTTACATTTTAGTCACAGAACCATGCTTTGTTTGATGTACTATACCCAGCCCGAGGTCACAACCAGGAGTGGAGCTAGAACTCAAAAGCAGAAGTACAGCCACCTCCAGGGTCCACACTCCTAACCAGGGGGCCTGCAGGCGCCAGCCCCAGCCTCTGCGGCTCCCTAGGAGCTGCTTTCTCCCCCTGCCCCGCCACGGCTGGTCGAGAGGTTTCTTCCTCTCCCCATCCTCACTCAGGAACATCCAGAGATGCTGAGTACAAGACACGCCGGGGCCCTGGGGGCTGTATTCTCCTGAGGAGACCTGGGGCCAACCCGCGGCCTCACCCCGTGGCCGCCTCTACTTCCTCAAGCCAAGCACTGGGCCACCTAGTGTCACCTGCCCTGATGTTGCGAACAAGGGGACGAGCCAGCCCCTTCCTCTGATGGGCCTCACCCAGCTCGTGCTGCTCCCACACCCAGGGACCACCACACCGGCCTGGAGGAAAAGCCCTCATTCCAGCCAGCATTCAAGAAAAATTCCAGAGGTGCCACACGTAGCTTCTGCTGCCACCCACAGAGCTTGCCCCACAGTGCACGAAGGAAGTGACCCTAGGTCGCAGAGTGCAGGCTCGGGCATAACGAGCCAGCAGATCAGGCGGACAGGAAGGATACTGTCCAGCTCGGAGGGAACTAAGTGACGGCATGAGCTGGAGCCCGTCCCACGGGGCTGGGAGCTCAGCGGGCCCTCCACAAGGAAGAGGTGTGTGGACAAGAGCGAGAATTAGTCCTCGGCCGTGGAGGAAGAAAGGATGACGGGCCGGATGACGGCTGAAGCACTTGGGCGACAGCCCAGAAATCTCACTGGGGTCACCGCCCACTCAGTCCTGGCTGGACGAGTCTGCCTGTCCGCTCCGCCACTCGCCTGGCTCGGCCTCCTAGCCTGGGCAGCGCGCGCCATGCTCCCTGAGCTACCAAACCGGTGGGTCAGAGCCCAAGGGACTTGAGGTGCCAGCGCCCAGACGCAGGCCCTGCGCTCCTCCCCGAGCTCTGTGCCAGTCCCCGACCCACCGAGGGGCCAGCCTTACTTTCCGCTACTGTTGCGGCTCTTCCCTCTCTTGCGGGGGGGCGACAGGGCGCTCAGGGCGTGGGTCCGTTTCCTCGGCCTGCCAGGGCCTCTGCGTGTCAAGCTTCTATGGGGTTCCTCGCGCCTGTCCCTTAAAAAGAATCACACGCTTGGCTGTGAACCTGGGGGGTGGAGGGGGCGCGGAGAAGGGACACACGCGGCACCCACGTCACTCGGGGCCACACACGCCTCTGCCGGCCTACCACAGCGGACCTACTGAGCGCCAGCGCCTACGAGAGCCCGACCGGGGCGGGGCGGGGTGCCACTCACTCGGACTCGCGGCGCCTCTGCAGCTTCAGCAGCTCCCGCTGCTTCTCCTTGTACTGCCGCTGGACCTCTGCCAGCCGCATCCGGAAGTCCAGCTCCACGGCGTCCATGTTCTCCAAGGAGGACTTCATGGCGTACATCTGGGAGGAGACGGGGAGTGAGGACGCCGGCGCCCACCAGCTCCCCCAGCCTCGTCGGGCACCCGTGTGGACAGGCGTGGCGAGGCTTCACGGCGAAGACCCCGGGCCCAGTTCGCATCCCTCTCTGCCACCTACGAGCTGTGGCCTTGGGCAAAACACAGACACTCCATCTGCACAACAGCGACCGAAAAACCAACTCTGCTGGGCTGCATCAAGGCCAGACGGACCCGTAACGACTGCTCACGCAGTGCTGGCTACTGTATCATCTGTCACAGGGGAAGGCTCACAGAAGTGAAGCCACGCGCCCAAGACCCACGGGCAGCAAAGGGCGCAGCCGGGTGTGCTCTTCCCAGCCCATCAGGCCACCACCGATGGAATGCGCTCCAGACACGTGATCAGACGGGTAAACTGAGGCCTCGAAAGGGGAAACGACTTGCTGGGATCGAAAAGCAAGTCAGTGGTGGAGACTGGACTCGGATCAGGCCCCTCCAGCTCCAACGCCAGCCACGCCCCCAGGCGAGGTGAAATCTCTGGGGGACCCGTCTCCGCCCCCACTCCCCAGGCCACAGGCAAGAAACACGGCCCAGAAGACCTCACCCGCTCCTCCTTCTTCTGCATCCAGCTGTACTTCTTGTTGGGGTTCAGCTCGCGCGGAAGCCGCAGGTTCTTGAGCGGGTCCACGAAGGGGCTGTCCAGCACCTCCTTCAGCATGTGGCTGCTGGCCGCCAGCAGGCTCTCCAGCGAGGGCCGCACTGCCAGACGCTCCACACCTGAGGACAGGAGGCAGGTGAGCCGTGCTCCGCAGGCGGCAGGACTGACCGGCGTCGCAGCCAAGCCCCCTCGGACCTCAAACAGGGACAAGGAAGCCCAGAGTGAGCTCAGGGCTTGCCCAAGGCCACACGGCCCGTCCCCAGGATGCTGACTGGACGGCAGGCCAGTGACAAGATGCAGGAAGTGGTGCTGAGTAAGGAGCGTGCAGGTCCACAGCCCGCTCCTGCTCCTCAGAACGTTTGCTGGTGCACAGAAGGCCGTGCGGTCGCCAAAGGCCAGCACTGGTTCTTTGGAGCAGGGTGGCTCTCTACCTGTCCTTAAAATTTCCCTTGAGGAATATGCATGGTTTTCATCACCAAAAAGAAGAGGCCAAGGTTAAGTTTTGTAAACGGTAAAAGTAACATGCGCACACGATAAAAAACAGGGACCAAGCCCCTCCCTGGAAACGCTGCTGCTGCTGGTCTCTGGGATAGTTCTGGAAACGTTTGTGCGTATGCAAACATACATAACATGCGTGGGCATCCTTTACAAACACAAAAGTGCCACTGGTCAGTACAGACCATGTCACGCTTTGCTTTTTTCCACTTAACAAACATCTACTACATTCATATGATTAGCTCGAACCATACAAAAATCGCCACTTCTATAGGTCAAAAATACCAGAATATCAGCAATTTTTTATGGCCAGACTTAGTAATAACAGCTCAAGTCTCTTGTATTGACGAGCTTTATCTAAATTTATCTAAATAATCCTCCACTGATGGCATTTAGGTCGTGTCTGCCATGTGCTGGTGTTTAGAGTGGACACTCACACAGCGAGGACACGCATGTTAGAAAAATCCCTACCCGTGTGATAAGTAACACGATCGAGGTGTGTGCGCTCATCTGAAAAACAGTCCAATGCCCTTCCACCAAATTACCAGGCGTCTTAATTTTTTTTTTTTCGAAGTTCCATGAAATCGACATTAACAACTGTCACGTGGATCAGGGCTCCTCGACCTTGGCGCTAGTCTCTGCGGCTGGCTCCCCGTCGTGGGCGGTGGGGGGCCTGTCCCCAGCAGCTGGCACCCCGTCATGAGAGGAGAGCTGTCCCTGGGCGGTGCTGTGGGACATTTAGCCGCAGCCTCATCTTTACCCACTAGGTGTCAGTACTACCCCCCATGGGCTGTGACACGTAAGTGTCACCACCAGCTGAGAATCACTAGCTTTGCATTTCTGTCCTGATAGAAATGGAGCCACAAAGCGGTGAACCCCATGGTTCCCACAGGTGCTATCAGATTGCAGCGTGTGGCCTGCCCCGAGGCACTGCCTGCCCCTTCGAGGTCCCCCTAAGAGTCTTAGTTGTTGGATAAAGCTGTTCTGGTACAGAGAAGGGGACCGAGGTGTGGCTTTGTCACCTCCTTCACCCTCCAACACACCAGGCATGCTGGGGCTCAGGACGACAGCTCAGGGCAGCCAGAACCACTCTAGTTCCAGCTGCTGTGGGTTAAATAGTGTACCCCCAAATCCACGCACTGAAGTCCAATTCCCAGTACCTCAGCACGTGACCTAATTTGGAGCTAGTCTCGTCAGAGGTAATCGAGTTAAAGTCATCGGGATAGCCTAATATACCTTCATCCTTACCAGCGGTTAGGACACAGACACACAGAGGGACAACCGGGAAGACACGGAGAAAATGGCCATGTACCTACACACCGAGGAGAAGGAACCAGCCCTGCCACACCTTGATCACAGACTTCCGGCCCCCAGAACTGCGAGAAAACATGTGTTACTTAAGGCTCCCAGTCTGTGGTATTTGTCACAGCCACCCTAGGTGACTAATACATGAGCCTTGCGGCTTTACCAAGGCAGAGGTGACTCGGGATCAGAGGTCAGATCTGCACCGGAACCCCCACAGGACCGGGCGTCAGTCAGATGCTAAAGGCATGTAAGGAGTGAGGATGGCCGGCGGGCAGGCCACCATGTGGGTGTGGGTAGCCGCATGGGGGCGGGCGGGGGGTGATGTGGGCAGGCTGGTGGCTCCAGGAAGTGGTGTGTCAGCATTCCACCAGCCACTGCAGGAAAGAAAGGGTCACCAGAACCCCTGCACCCCTCAACCCTGCCTCCAGGGTGCCTTCCAGCCCCAGAGCCCTAGATCCAGCCTGGGCCACACCCCCACTGCAGAGTGGGAAGGGGCACCTCCACCTCGGTGTGCAAACCGGCTGCAGATCTTCCCCCCAGACCCACCCCCCCAGCACTTCCCCACTCGGGTCTGGCCAGCCTGCCTTTCAGGGGCTCAGGCCGAGCCCTGGGAAGCGCTCCTGCCCTGCCCTGCCCTGCCCTCCCCAGGCACAGCAGTCTGTAGTCTGCCAGCAAAGCCTGCTGCTCCAACTTCCCCCGGAGCCCACCTGCTGCACACACACAACCCCCCCCGCCACCCGGCCTGGACAGAGGCGGGCGCCACCCCTAGCTCTTCCTGCATCGGTTCTCCACACACACCCCCCAACCCCCTACTCAAGTCAGGTCCTGTTGCCCGAGCTCAAAACCACCTTCCAACGGCTCTCCACTTCACGCAGAGTAAAAGACCCCGGAATCGTGCCCGCCGTGTCCCCCACCCTCCTCAGCACACACCCCCGCTCCACTCCGCTCCAGCACCCGCCTCCTGGCTCTTGCTCCCATGTGTCACACACTGCCACCTCGGGGACTTTGCACTTGCTGTTTCTGTGGCCTGGAGTGTTCCCATGCCTTCCTCGGGCCCCCTTATCAAGAGAGGCTTCCGTGGCCTTCCTGAGACCACCCTTCCCGGCATTTCCACCCACCTGTCACCACCTGACAGTCCTGAGGGCTGCACTGAGGGCCACACGAGGACAGCCCGTTTACGGCTGGGCCCCAGCAGCAAGACAGTGCCAGGGACACAGCAGCACTTAATAAGTATGTGCTGAATGAAGATATGTAGGACCCCCAAACAGAAAATGAGGCAGGAGTGCCAAAAAGGGCAAGGGTGGGCAGCAACCCCCAAACTGGGGGACCCATGCTCAGCCCCCTCTTTCCTGATGCCCCCAGCCCTCTGCAGTCCCCTCTGAAAACCCACCAACAGTTGATAGGATCAAGAGGAGTTTCATGTCTACGGCCATGCCACCCTGAACGAGCCCGATCTCGTCTGATCTCGGAAGCTAAGCAGGGTCGGGCCTGGTTAGTACTTGGATGGGAGACCCCCTAGAAAGATCAGGTGTTGTAGGCGTAAAAAATAAAAAATAAAAAAATAAGAGATGGTAAGCTGACAAGGGTCCTTGCAATCTGTGAGATCAACCAAGGGTTGCCTCACTTAAAAAAAAAGAGGGTTTTCATTTTCCCCTGGAAAAGATACATTTTTTTATACCAAACTATTTAAACGGAAGAGAGGAAACAATGAACTTTAGAACAACAACAACAGGACAGCCTCGCGCGGGAGAGAGGGCCTCACTTATCCAAGCTTCCTGGGGGGCCATGGGACCACAGCCAGGAAAAAGCCTTGAAAATGTGTGGCCTAGTTTTGACTCAGCAACTCTACCCCTGGGAATATGCCCCCAGGAAAATCAGAGGTGTGGGAGAGGGTTTGTCTTCAAGAATAATCATCACGTTATTTACAACAGCAAGAAAAAAAAGAGAGAGAGAGAGAGAGAGAGAAAGGTAAACTAAAAGGCCTGGCAACATAAGATTGGGTCACCGAAGGTTGGGAAGAAAACCGGGTAGCCCCTAGAAAAAACGTTTTTGAAAGACACAAACGTTTTAAATCTAGAACATTCACAACGTTTTAAGAAAATCTGAAAAACGTTTAGTAAAGAATGCATAAGTGAAAAGGGCAGATCACAGAACACTGTTTACAAAACAGTCTTAATTCTGGAAATGTGTATAGAAACAGCTCCAGAGGAAGCGCACCGAAGCCTGGCAACGCTCTGACTAACTCCTGGGCAGCTGTCTGTCGCCTCGGCCCTGCCCCCAAGCCTCCTGGGCTGCGCGGCGGTGGCAAGGCTGCGCCTGGCCCACAGCGCCTTCGTGCATCTCTTGGAGCACCCCAGTTTTCCAGTGTTGAGCATCAGGGACTTTGTGCCTGGCCAATTTCACTGCCCCTTCTGCTCTTTGGAGGCCCACCACCGCTCCCCTACGTCCCGGAGGTGACACCCCATCAAGGGTGGTGCGTGACCAGCTTGGTTCCTCCCCGCTTCTGAGCCACAGGGTTTGCTTCTGCAAAAACCATGAACCCCAGAGAGCTAATGAGAAGGAATCGCAGCCTCTCTGCCAGAGCCACCAGGAAAGAGGTGGCCTCTTTTGGGGCATCTGCTGAGCTGAGCAGGCCTGGGATAAGCATTCGGGGACCCCCCCACCATGAGAACTGTCAGCCTGCCTTGAATGAGGCCAACAGAGAGAAAAACAGAGCAAGGGGGAGGGGTGGGGAAGAGAGTGCATAAGCAAAGCAACGCCTGATGACTTGGTTTGAGCACCTAGATCCATCCATACCTGAAGCTAATTACCTAACTACTGCTATACTTTAGTTCTGTGAGCCACTAAATAGCCCTCCTTTTTCTAAACCAGTTAAAATCAGAGTTTCTGTCTCTTACCACCCAAAGCATCCTGCTAACACAAACTTCGCCACCGACCAAACGAGGAGAAATTTCACCACTAAGAAACCCACAGATGGGCCACACAGCACGAACACCCGTAACCTGTACTTGGAAAGTCAAGATGTTGAGTTTTATGTTACGTGTATTTACAATTTTAAAAGTGACTATAAATAAACCACGTCCTGCGGTTTTTAAAAATCTTCTAAGGAACTCTTCAAAAAACTCGCAGCCCCCAGACGCTGCCACGAGGCCGGGCTCACCTCCCACCTCCTGGCTCCTCCGCTCCAGCTCCAGCTCCGCGATCTCGCTCAGCAGGGTGATGCCGTGCAGGAAGCTCTGCTCCAGGACCAGGCTCTGTGCGGCCTCCAGCTTCTCCCGGGCCTGGGAGCCGGCGCCCGGGGAGGGCAGAGGCCTGGCCTGGGGCAGCTCTGCGGCTGCTGCCAGGGCGTTCATGCCGGCCAGCGGGTCCTCCAGGCCGGGCAGGAACTGGTCAGAGCCCTCCTCTTCCAGGAAGCAGGCACTGCCGGGCACAGGGGCGGCCTCCCGGGCCCCCAGACTCAGGCGCTCTCCCTCCCCGGTGGGTGCGTCACAGTCCGCCGACTCCAGGGTGGGCCGGGGCTCGCTTGGGGCTGCCTGGGCCAGGCCTTCCTCCGGCCCCACCTCTGCCACGGGCATGCCCACGCCCACGGGCACGTCCACGGGCACCTCCACGGGCTCCTCCTTAGCCTCGACCAGTGTCTCGGGGGTCAGCCGCGTCCCCAGGTCTGGGGCGGCTGTGTGGGATACTGTCCGGCCTGGAGATTCGACCCGTGTTTCGGCCCCCTCAGCAAAGTCCGGGCACCCGGAGGGCTCCACGGCCCCCTGTCCACCAGCGCCCAGCGCCTGGGCCTCCAGCAGCCCGCCCCCAGGGCTGGGGGCCGCCATGGCTTCCTCAGGGCGCAGGGCCAGTGGTGACTCCAGGGAGGGCAGCTCCTCGCGGCCTTCGTCCATGTCCTCCACCTCCGCCTTCACCTCTCGCTCGGCCAGGGCCTCTCCATCCGGGCCTTCCCGCAGCGGCTCTGGGATCTTGGAGGGTGACAAACGGATGGGCTTGTCTTCGGGCGAGAGCGCCAGGCGCTCAGGCCCATCCGCCGGGAGCGGCACGTCGGGAGCCAGGCCGTCGGCGTCGGTGGCTGCCGTAGGCTGCAGCAGGAACGGGTAGGGCCTCCCGTAGTGTGGCGGCAGGGCTTGAAACGGGTACCTGGGCGGGATATCTGCCAAGGACACCGAAGGTCAGCAGGGCCCCTCCTCCTGCCCCGTCTGACACCCCTGCGGCCCACCAGCCAGGACACACCCACAGCCCCCGCTCTGCTCACTGGGGTGTCTTCCAGGCAGCATCAGCGGAACCCCGGGGCCCCAGGGAGAAAACTCGGCCACCATCCTGTCCCTGGAGTCTTCAGACTCAAAGGCAGGCACCACCATTGGCGCCTTCTCGAGCCCCTCTCCGCTCAGTACCCAAAAGCAAACCCTTAATAAGACCCCAAACGGTTCCCACTCAGCCTGTGGTTACTTCTGCCCTCTATTCCACGAGATGCACCCACCCAACCCCGTAACAGCAGAGGTGGGGCACCCAGGTTGTTCAGGAACTAGGACTGCGCTGGCCCTTTCTCACTCTGAGCTCCCGCAGGCCAGGGAACTCTCCCTGCGTGGGATGGGGTGCGCCTGAACCTGTGCGCTTGGGGCCCAGCCCAGAGCTGGTACATGGCGAGACCTCAACTGGAACACAGCCAGGGGACACAGACCAAGGGGAGAGACGCATGGAACCGCCCCCGGGGTCAGGCTCACATTCAGCACCGACGTGGGCGTGGCCTCAAATTCCCCCCGAGAGGGGCGGCCACTTGCCCAAGATCACACAGCCTCTCAGTGGCACAGTCTGAACTCAGACTCAAATGGCCCTATGAACAAGCCCACTCTTCAAAGCCACCAGGGAGGAGGAAGGCCAGCCCCAGGGCTCATCCAGGCCACCTGCCACATGTCCCCACTGACACAGGACGGGAAGAGCAAGTGTGCGCACACAGCGCATGGGGTGGGGGCCCAGCCCAGAGTGTGTGTTCCTGTACTGCTGTTACCACCATGACACGTTTGTACCTACTATGTGCCAAGCATGGCACTGAGTGTCCTACAGGTCTGACTCTGCTCAAAGCTCAGTCCTTCTGAAGTAGGTTGTGCTACTGTGCCCATCTTCTCCCGACACCACCAGGGAGGAGGGACTGAGAATATGTCCTGTGTGCTCGCGTGCTCATCCCAGAGCCTGGCGGCGGGCCCAGTGCACGCTAGGTGCTCGGTAGACAGGAGGAATGGAGGAATGGAGGAATGACTGAATCAACAGACGGGGAGGTTTCGACAGCAGCACGCAGCCCACAGCCCGCAGGGTCTCGGCCTTGCTCCTACCTGAGAACAAGGCCTGGAAGGGGCTGGGGGCTTCCTTCTCCAGCTCCAAGTCCTTCTTTTCGACGACATTCTCGGGTGCCTCCTCCTTGCGAGTGATACCAGGTGTGGGTGGCGGGGAGGCGGGCGGCGGGCTGGTGGGGTGGGAGCTGGGCGTGGCGGGGTAGGCATAGGTGGGTGGTGGCTTGGACACGTCCTCTAGCTTCTGGATGACCTTGGCCTTCAGGGCAGCCACAGGGGAGGCCCGGGGAGACGGTGGTGGGCTCATGGCCTTGCCATAGGTGCCTGTGGGGCCGGCGGCCAGGCTGGGGGGCTTCCGAGGCAGCAGCCCCGGGCCCGAGGCGGCCAGGCTGGCCTTGCCCGCGGCCTCCAGGCTCCGCTTGCCCACTTTCTCCTCCATCTCCACCCGGTGCTCCTGGGCCTTCAGCCGCTCCTGCTGGGGAGGGGGCCAGCAGGCAGGGTCAGCTTGGCAAGACCCATCGCCCAGCACCGGCCTCGTCCCTCAGGACCCCAGAGCCCAGACGGCCTCAGGCAGGGTCCGGGGTACAGGCCGCCCACCCCCCGGCCTGAGGTGGACATTCCATCACAGTGCGCGTGTAACAAGCAGAGCATTCCCCGTGGAACCCCAGCAGCCAAGGCTGGGGGCGTCCAGTCCTGACCCTGGGTCCGCTGGGACCCTCACAGTCAGGGCAGGGGGGCCAGGGCAGAGGCGAGAGGGTCCTGAGATTGAAGGAGCCACCCTGCTCCCAGCACCTTCGCGGCATCAGCATGACAACCTGCACGGAGAACTCACTACCTGCCTCGCCCCATCCGGGTCTCAAGACCACGTCAAGGTGGGCAGGGGCTGTCTCTTCCTGTCTCAGGTGACTTCTGAGGAAATGGGAGGGAGCCGGCTCGAGGACAGCCACTGCTCGCGGGAGCCAGGCAGTCCACACACAAAACACACGGAGAAGTGCAGCGAGTTCCAGCCACCCTCACAGTCACCCCACCGGATGCCGGGCTCACGACGAGCCCCTCCCTCTCCCAGAGAAAGACACTCTGCACAGAGAGGGGAAGTCACTTGCCCAAGGGCACACAGCCAGCTATAACAGCGAAGGTTCAAACCTTCGGCACTGTTCGCTGCACGAGCCACCTCTGCTGACTCCTCCTGCGTGGCTGCTGCGGGACATGGGAGGGACGAGGCCAAGCTGAGGGCAGCGGTCCCGAATGCCTTCACGGAGGCAGGAGGGCGGTGCACTCTAGGGAGCCTACCCACGCTGGGTGACACCTCGCGCCTCCACTTATGGGGTCAGGCAACGTGGGTAGCAGAGACCATCCCCAGCCTAAGCGGGGAGCCCAGGGCCATCGAGTGGGCAGTCGGGCCAGGCCAGGCACAGGACACAGCATGAGCTCCCTGGAGTCCCTGGCTGTCCCATCCAAACTCCCCTGATTCACAAGGCCACCCCGCCTGCCTCCGTTTCCACACTGCTCCCTGTGCCCACCCCTGCCAGGCTCTGTCCACCTCTGGGCCTTGCTCACACTGTCCCCTCTGCCCAGAGAGCTCCTTCAGGGACCAGCACTGGCCACCAGGCTCTCGTCTCTTTTCCCTCATCGTCCACAACTGCTGAGAGTTTCTGCTGGCTGACTCGTGTGCCGCGACAGGAGGGGTCCCCGGCGCCCCGCAGCCCGCGAGCGCCCGCCCCACTCACCACGAGCTGGGCGCTCCTCTGCAGCTCCAGGGCCTGGGCCGCCTGCTGCTGCAGGTACAGGAGCTCCTGCTGCCGCAGGAAGTGCTGCTGGGAAAAGAGCTGGAGCTGCTGGGCGTGGTGCAGGGGGCTGCGGCCCGGCGGGTACAGGGCGGGCCAGAGGGGCGGCACCGCGGCCCGCTCCATCAGCTCCGCTGCGGGCGAGACCGGCGGACCGTGAGGCTGCGTGCACCGCCGGACACGTCGCCCCACTGCCCAGACAGGAAAGCTGAGGCCACAGAAAGGACACTCGCGCGGCGGAGCTGGGCTTGGCTGGGCTCCTGGCTGCCCCGCCCCCTGCCACGGGCGGCCACGTCCCAGGCCCAGGGCAGCACGGGCCCTGTCCGCGGCCACCCGGGATGTCCCCAAGGCCTCGCAGCTGCAGTGTGCCAACACAGAGTCTCCCAACTCCTCCCACACAACACCCGCTGGTCTGCAAAGGAGATTCCCAAGGGATGGGGACACCAAGGCCGAGGGTCTGCGCCCCAACACAGTGGTCCTCCCTTGGTTCTGCGAATGTTTTCCGGGTCGGAGCTCATCACGCCAAGAACCCCTGTGGCTTTATCGCATGTGGACACCGCATCCTGATGTCTGTTCTCTCTGAACACCTCTACCTGCCAAATGTCTTGCTGGGTGGACCCCCTCCTAGCAGGAGACCCCTGGCACTTAGGAGAGTCTCACTGGATGAGGCTACTGAACCCCTTGCCTCCCACCACACGGCTACCACTTACCAAAGTGAGGCAGGTGGTCACTGGGAATGACCACCAGCTGGCCTGACTGCGGGTCCCTGACGAACTGGTAGGCTGACGGCAGGGAGCCGCCAAGGCCAGGCGGGAAGGCCGGGGCCATGCCCTGGTGCAGAGAGGGGGGACCCAAGCCTAGGAAAGACCCCGGCTAAAGTCAGTGCTGGAGACTCCAGGCCCAGCTCCTACCCTGCCGGCTCCCCAGCCCCCCACACCTCCTAGGGCCTCTGTGCAGGAAGCCGAGGGGTGAGCAAGCCCGCAGCCACCCACCTCCGAGTATCACCCCCAAACAGGCTCAGCAGAAAAACTCCACGAGGAGGTGTCATAATAATCACCCTCCTCGGACAAGTCAGGGAGAGAGCGTGGCAGGGCCGCCGAGTGTCATGCAGGCTCTCCTCTGCCACGGCCTGTCCCTCCTGGCACCCGTCCCCAGCACTGAGCTCCCCAAGAGCCACGTGGAGCCTGCTCTATCCCCACCCTCCATCACCCCATCCCCCACACTCACTGTACGGGTGTCCGGCGAGCCACATGGACGTGCTCCCTGAGCGGGGCAGCCAGGGGTGAGTGGCCAGGTGAGCCGCGGGGTCGGCGGACCAGCGACCTGAGCCAGCCAGTGCTGGGCCCCCGGTCACCATGAGGTTGGGGTTCAGGCCGTTAGCAGCACAGCTGGTGGGGTGCAGGCGGGCCAGGTCGGCCAGCTCCTTACTTTCTCTGGAAGGGAACAGAGGTATCACCAACAGCCCAACAGCCCTGGGGATGTCGCCCCAAGTGACCTGTGAACCACCAGGATGCTGTCAGGACCGCAGGTGTCCGGAGCACAAGGGGGTGTGCTCGGCTCAGAGGAGCTGCCCCGAGGGGAGGGGCTGCGGGGTCCCCAGCCCAGGATCAGGGTCTCAGGCTAGGCCAGCTCCTGTTCGGCATCATGGCCCCTATGGTCAGAGGCTATGCCATCTAGACTCATCCTAATGGCCCACTGGAGGGGGGGGCTCCCAGACTCCCAGGTGCCCGCTTCCTCCAAGCCCTCACCTGAGCAGCTTCTCCTGGTCCCGGTCCAGCCTCGCCCCCAGGAGCCGCTCCTCCCGGTGCCGGGCCCGCTCGTCCCCACAGTCCTCGTCGGCCCGGCTGTGCCCTGCGGGGAACATGCAGTGAGCCCCAACTCAGGGCCCCCCACGAGGCCTCCAGGTCTGCGTGGCTCCTCCCCCCCGAGAAGGCTTGCCCTCGCAATGCACCCTCCCAACCCCACCCGGGGTCTTCTGTGGTGGAAGCCTCCCTCCGACACCCCCAGAGGGCCCCCTGCACCTCGCACAGGTGACGGGACGTCGGAGTGACATCGGAAAACCAATCGCGTGATAATCTGGTGTGAGGCCACAGGTCGGGGTAGGGGGGCTGGGAAACCACAACCCCCAAAAATGGCCACCAGTCAGAAGCACAGCCAGACCCCGGTCACGGCCCTCAGCCGCCACACTGAGGTCCCACCGCAGCTGTCTGCCACACACACGTGGCTGATCTTTTTAAAACCAAGACAGAAAAGTAAAATCGAGAACACTTCACATGGGGTGAGTGAAAGACGTAGGAGCTGCTGTCCAGCCCACTCGTCCCTGCCCTGGTGCCCAGCAGGCACCCCCCAACCTGGAGCTGGTCCAGCTGCACCTACTGCCCACTGCCCCAGTGGAGAAGGCAGGTCCCCAGTCCAGCCTGGCACACGGGGAGGGGGGGAGGGGACGGGCGCCCCTGGAGGGCCCTCACCATCGTCCCTCTTCACCGGCCACCACCTTCCCCTGCCCCAGCCCCAGCCCACACGTTCTCTATACCATAAGCCACAAATCAGCGCACATGTGGCAGCCCCAGGCAGGCCGGGCACGGGAGGCAGCGGTCACTGGCAGCGGAGGCCGTAGTGAGCAGCTGAGACTTGTCTTAAAGCAGAAACCGGCTGAGGCTGGGGTCTTCCCACCCACCTGGAGTTGTGGGTGGCAGGGCCCCACCAACAGGGCACAGCCACCTGCCATGAGGACCCTGCAAACCTTGAGCAGCCTTGGTCCCCAAGACCCAGCCATCTCGGGAGGTGCACTGAGAGGCCGCCCCAGCCCCCAGCCCCCAGCCCCAACAGCGCTGCCCTGCTGGAGACAAAGCTCCCGGGCCACCAGACACCCCACATCCGTGCCCCTCGTAGGCAAGGATTCCATTCACAGTGCTATCATCGGGCGTCCCTCGTTTCTCCCTTCCTGCACCCCCAAAGAACAGAGCCCCCAGGACAGGCTTCAGGAAGGTAGGAACCCGCCAGTCCCAGAACAAAGAGGCTCTAGGCGAGGTGCAGCGATGCGCCCAGTGGACCAAGCACGCAAGGGGACAGCTAGGCAGCCTAGCGTCGGGGAGGAGCGTGTCCCTAGAGACGACTGGACACCTGGGAGGGCTTGGAGGCTGGCCTGAGTGTTCTGGGGAGTTCTCGGCCCAAGACGACAGGGAAGCACAGTGCGAGTCACAGCAGAGGAAAGCCAGCGAGCTGGGGCAGGCGTGAGGACAGGCGAGGGAGGCGACCTCCATCTTCCTCACCTGCCCCCGGAGGACGCAGAGCGGCGTCACTGGCCACCTGCCAAGTCGCCGCGTGCAGACCTCGGTCAGCAAAGGCGCTGAGCGGACGCTCCATCTACGCCAGTGCGAGGTCACCACACTGTTCCCAGCACACGGGAGGCAGGCAGGCGAGGAAGCAAAGGGAGGGCACTGCCACCCAGTTTAGGGGAGACGCAGCTGGGGTGCCCCCCGCCTCTGACATCGCTGTGGTTCCCACACTCCTGGTCTGCGGGGCCGTGAGAGTGACAGCTGCTCCCTCCCAGGCTGCCGAGAGACGGTGACCATTCTACGTGAAGGCAGAGCATTTTCTGAGGGGCGACGACAGCGTTCCCCCGAGGCTGTTTGTGCCTGTCTGCTGGGCACAGGGTGCTGTTGTTTGGGGTGCACAGGTGTAGACAACACCTGTCCTCAGTCCACCTCAGGGTCCAAGAACTGCCCGAAGCCAGACCAGACCCCAAGGGCTCGGGGGTCTCTCCCCAGCAGCACCTGGGCTCACGGGCACTGTCACAGCCTTTAAAATCTATCTGAGCCTTTAACACCCTGACTGTGAGTGAACAAAAAGCACGCCTGCTGATGAAGTGCCTACTATGTGCCTGTCAGCCCACCTGGCATCAAGGGCGCTACTACCGCCATGTGAAACTGGGGCCCCCAGGACTTACGCCTCTTGGTCAAGGTCACATAGCTTCAAGAGGCAGAGGGCTTGCTCTGCAAAGCAGGAAAGGGAGACACAGAAAGAGACTAGGAGACTCAGGATTGATGACCCCCATAGCAGGCTGGGTACCCCCAACTCCTCGCCTCCCTCGAAGGCATCCAGACTGGGGAGAAACCACCACCTCGTCCGAGAATTCAGTTTTAAGGAGAGGAAGAATCCAGCTACCTACTTTCCAACCATCAGCTGCCACAGAGAAAGGCAGCTTTAGACTAATCCCTGAAAGCCTCATCCCAAACCTGTCACATCCTCCCTCCCTCTCCACACACACACACTCCCTGTCACGCATTCGTACACACATTCTCTTACACACACGCACGCACGCACTTTCATCATGGCTACAGGTCCCTTAGGCACGGACAGGCACTCTGGGCTCCAGCATGAGCTCTGGGGACCGTGGCCCCCAACAGGGATGCCACGTTGTGTCACCTGAGCATTCTTTAAAGGAAGGGACCCTAAGAGATCTTTTGCTTCCCAGAGGGGGTCCGCGGCCCCAACCTCTGACCCACCAAGCCAGCCATCTCCAGCCATGGGCTAGTGCCCACTCCTCCAATCCCAGACTAAGGCAGGCCCTGGTGCCAGTCCCCCAGGGTCAGAGGGTGGGCTTCCCCGGCTGGGAGGAGGGGCTCCACATGAACAATGGGCTCGATCAGTAGTCATTCGACAAACACTCCCTAAGCATCACTCGCCCCGGACGTTGGTCCTCAGCGTGAGTGCAGGGGGCTGTGAGGCCCAGGGTGGCTAGGCCCTTCCCCAGCTCGTCCTGGGGAGCGGGACTGAGACTGCAGGTCTAGGAGGCAGCTGTGACAGGACACAGCAGTGGCTGCTCATTGTGGACCAAAGATGAAGTCAGAAAAGGTGGCATGGGGGGGCCAGGCCACAGGGGGATGGGGACCCAGGAGTTGTGGGTCCAAGACTCCTAAGCAGCCTGTGGGAGCAAAGTCTGGAAAGTGGCAGCGGCACAGAGGCCACCGTTGTGGGCCAAGCCCAAGCTTGCAGCTGGTGAGGACAGGGGGCGAGCCGGGGCTGGGGACAGAGGCGCAGGGAAGAAACCCAGGCCGGCTGTTGAGAAGTCACACGAGCAAGGACCTTCAGGGCCTCACCCCGGCCTGCCAAACCCACCCGGCCAAACCCACCCACAGCACACAGAACACCGCCCGGTAAGGGTGGGGGGCGCCATCTAGCGCCCGACCTGCAGGCAGGCCCTTGGCTCAGCAACGGGCTCTTTTCCAGGCAGACCAAATCCAGGGTCCCAACAAAACTGCCACAAACAGCAACTCCCCAAAATCCCAGGGAGGATTCCAACAGTGAGATAAGTAAGAGGCAAAAAAATGCAAACAATCCACCCAGTTCTGGAAAAACAATCAACTTTGCTAGTTATTAAAAGAAATACACCATTCTTATCTACCAAATTTAACAGTTTTTTAAAAAAATGATATTAAAACACTATTATGAGGAATCTAAAATAAGAGACTTGTACGCTGCTGACGGGCGTAGAAAACCTCTACCTACCTAAGAAGTCAGCAAGGTGGTGAATCAAAACCCATAACACCGAGACTTTAATTTCCATCTGTCACACAGTCATTCACCAAACACCTACTGTGCACCAGGCCCATGTCAGGTACTGGGGACCCTGAACTACGTAAGGCCTAGCTAACGACCTCAAAGAACTCTCAGAATTGAAAGCTTGAAGCTGGTCTAGTCCCAGGAATCTATCCTTAGAATATGACTCAAAATATGAAGACACAATGCACACGAAAATGTTCAACGCAACATTCTTAACACATAAAACATCAGAGAAAACCAAAATGCCCGCGAAGGGAAGGGCTAGCTGGACTCCAGTGAGTGCTCGTGATGAAATAAATATTCAAGGCCAATAAAAAACGACACCTATAAAGGACAACCCACACTGTAACGTGTGAAAATGCAACCGCCCGAGATCCGACACATGCTAGGACCTCTGCAGGAAGGAGGAAATCGCACAGGAAGATGAAGCCCGGGGAAGATCTGAAAGTGTTCAGGGTGTTGGAAAATATAATGGTCCTTTTCTCTTCTTCTCCACGTTACGTGTTTTTCTACATGCACAATGGAAAAAGCAATAACCCTTCAAGAGCAGCCACAGCCCTGAGTGACATGAAGGACAGATGGTGCCAGGGAGGCGGGGAGGACAGGGGTGCAAGGAGGCCAGAAGACAGACAGAAATGGGAGGCAAAGTGGGAGGGGGGAGGATCCAGGACCCACCTTTGACGTTGCTCAGGGACAGGGAGCGCTCCTGGTCGGCCAGCCCTGGCCCCAGCCGGCCACTTCCGCCACTGTCCTTCTGCCGGGCCACGGCTACCGCGATGCCCACAGGCGGGTGTCGCACCTCCGCCTCGCCCTGAGCGGCGGAGCCTTCTCGCCCAAAAGCCTTGGTGCTGTCAGGCCTCTCCGGATCGCGCTTCAGCTGCCGGCCCGCGGCTGGGGCCGGGCCGCCGGGGTGCGGGAGGCGGGCCTGGGCGCGAGGGGTGCCGGTGGAGG
>NW_006431919.1:20734363-20747467 GCF_000325575.1 Pteropus alecto | reverse complement strand
TGACCCCGCCTGGGGAGGGCGGGCTCTAGAAATGGACAGAGCCGACCCTAGACGTCGCCTTAGTCAAATAACCAACCCTTCTGGGCCTTGGTTTCCTCATCAAGGCTGTTTTAAGAGCCGCCCAGAGGGCCTAAGGGGGTAGCCAAGCGGAGCGCAAGGAGAAGGCTCCAGAAGGCTGTGGGTGGGCCCAGCGAACCTGTGGGGGCCCATAGGGAATGGGGGCCGCCCAGGGTACTGGGTAGTGGTGGTGGTCGTGGGAATCCCAGAGGAGACCTTCAGAAATTACCCCAAACCCCCGACCCCCCATCTCCCCACTCCTGTCTCCTGACCTTTCTGGGAATCAAAAATGCTGGGCTGACCCAGCTGACTGAGGAGGGGGCTCCCACTGCTGGGGGGCTCCAGGTGGTTCAGGTGGAGGTAGGATGGGTACAGACCACTGGGCAGGTGGGAGAAGCCTGCAAGAGAGAGAAGACAAGCCCAGCTGGACCATCTCGTGCCTCCCACAGGAGCCTCCTTCCCGCCTCTCTTCCTTGGATGTAAACTACTCTGGCTCATGCAGCAAGGAGCCCCAGCGTGAGGCTCTCTGCTCCCCACCCTGGCACTTCAGGCCTCCCTCTCCCCAGTCCCTGGCAGGCCCCAGGAGCTTGGACAGCAAATCCACAGGAAGAGAAGCCAAACAGACCCGACTAAGAGGACAGTGATGAGGACGGCAACTCTGTGCAGAGGCCAAGCCCTGTCACCTGCTTTGCCCTTGTCATTCTCATTTAAACTTCCAGACCAGCAGCGGCACCACCACCCTGCACGGGAGCCTTACGTTTAACGTCCCTGCTCAGGGATGAGAAAACGGAGGCTTGGAGCCCCAGGTCACACAGCACAGGAGCCTGGCTGTGAACCGAGGTTGGCGGGACTCAACCTCAGCCGACACAGACCAGGCTCGCCGGTTTCATGGGCCCCTTCCCTGCTGTGGGACCACGGGCAGGTCACTCGCCGTTTCTGAACCTCAGCTCACCCAGCATCTCTGGCTCCAGGAAGAAAATCCCCTGCCGGGGGGTCCTCCCAGCCCCCCACAAGTAAGACCCAGAATCAGGGCCTTGCCGTGCAGAGAAGGGCAGCCACGGAGAGAGAAGCGAGACACCCAGCGGGGCGCACACAGAATGGAGGCTCAAGAGCCCCGCGCAGGGCCCAGGCCAGGCAGGCGGGTGCCGCCTCTGATAGGCTGTGGGTCCTCTAGGGCCGCAGGCCCACTGGAGACTGCGGTGGGACTCGGGTCTCCCTGTGTCCCCAGCACCCCCCACCCCCCGAGGCCAGAGACACAGGACTGACCCTGCGCACACGGGGCGCATGGCTTCTCCCATAGCACCACCTGACAGTGACTTCATAACTACAACGTAATGAGCAGCCGGTACACGCTATCTCGTTTAGTCACTGAAACGGCACTCCTACGTAGGCATCCGGTCCCTCCACCTTCTTCCCTGTAAAATGGGCATAGTCCCTGCCTACCTCCCAAAGTGTTCTGAGGACAGTGAGTTCAACGATGCAACGCCTGGTACCTAGTGACCACCCGGTCTGTTTGCTATTGTTACTACTGCTACTACTCATTGTGGTAGAAACCAGACTGCGAAGGAGGGCAGAGAAGCTGATGGCACCCGGAGAAACAGGCAGCCTCCGCTCTCAGGGCCCCCCAGCCCTGCCCTGGAGGGCTAAAGTGGGAGGTTCAGAGAGGACCCCAGCCTGGAAGGACTGCCCACCCTCCCGGGCCTAGAGCAAAGACTGCCCCCTCTATGCAGGGCACACGTGATGGGGGATGGCAGGAGTGCTCGGAGAGACTCGCACAGAAATGGGGAGACCATGGGCTCCTCCTGCAGCAGGTGCTCCCAGGACCCTAATCTTCCAGAACCGGGAGCACCACAGGACACCTTGGAGGAAGGAAGAGGGAGCTTGCACTCAGCATCCAAAGTCCACCAGAGCCGGAGTGGGGGAGGAGCGCAGGGTCCCCCAAGGCCGTCCCTTCATTGCCAGAGGGACACCGAGGCCCAAGGGAGGCCCAGGATTTGCTCAGAGCCAGCTAGAAGCCAGACCTGCAGACCCCCGATATTTAGGGGCACCACTGCACAAATGTCACAGAAGAGCCCAATGGCCCCTCGTCCCATTGCTCCCGCAATCATTAAAGAACTGACTGTGTGCCAGGGAGACAGTGGGGAGAATAAACCAGGCCCTGCCCTCGGAGTTCACTTTGGCAGGAAAACACATATTTCATGAATAAACAAACACAGGTAAATCCATTGTCACAAGTGAGAGAAGCGGGGAGGGTAAGCTGAGCCCTGAATGACGAACAGGAGACAGCCAGTGGGGTGGGGCGAGGGGCGGCAAACAGAGGGAACGGCTTGTGCAAAGGCCCTGTGACAGTGACGAGAGGAAGCACTGAGCCTCTGAAGACAGCATCAGTGACAGCGCTGAGCCCCACCAGCCCCAAGGGGAGGGGTGACTGTGGAGGGCAGTGGGCAGACTTGAGAAGTGCTGCGGACAGCCAGCGGCCTGGCAGCCCTCGGCCCACCCGCCTGGCACACTCCTTACCTTCGTGGGCATGGGCGGCCCACAGCTGCACCATGGGCAGGTTGCTGGGGGTGGGGGAGCGGAAGGAGAGCTCAGAGGGCAGGGGCACCGGGCTCCCATGGGATGAGGCTGAGGGCCCCATCCCGCTGGCCACAAAGCTGCCCAGGAAGGCCTCGCCTGCAGAGAGAAGGGGGGCTGTCAGGTGGCCAGCAGGCCACCGCCACCTGGTCACCACCCCAAGATCCCATCTCCCCCCATCTATCCCACTGCAAGGAGCTGGCACTGGCAGGGACACCGAAGAAACGTGCCACGCCACCCCTAGGCCCTTGGATGGGCCCAGGTTACCTCACGCGGACGTGACCCTTGAGAAAACAGCAAGTCAGACCCCAGGGGACAGGCTCGAAGGAAGCCTCCACAGCAGACCCTCACCCAGCACAGGGGCGGGTCTCCCCGTCCACAGACGGGGGCTGAGGCTCCGTGGTGGGCAGGACCCTCCCAAGGCCAAAGGATGAGGGGAGCTCACAGTCCGAACCTCGGCTGCTGTCTGGGCTCCTGACCGGGGAGGACACCCGTGAGTTGGAGGATGACCTCTCCCAGGACCTCACAGCAGCCCTGGACAGGCCCAGACCTGCCAAATCCTCGGCTGGCCCGTGCCTGGTCCCACAGCCAGTGAACAGTGACTCAGAATGCACACCCGGCAGCGTGTCCCAAAACTATGGTGATTTAGTGAATAAATCAGTGAATGAGTAAGAATTGTGAGCATGGGAGCTGATATCGGTGCCAGGAAGCCCGGTCCCGGGGTGCTGTCCCTCGGGAGAGGAGAACCCCTTACTCAAGGTCCCTCAAGTGGGGAGGCGTGGTGTCTGACTGCTGCTTGAAAGGACAGTGTCTAGGGCCTGGGTGAAACCCCACCCACCTGCCACACCCCATGGCTGGCCCACACCCAGAGACGCCTCCTCACTCCTGCCACCCCGGTGCCGTGCCTCGAGATGCACACTCCCCACCCCCCGGGGGAAGACCTTGGGGGCCTCTGGGTCACAGGCCAGAGGGGGCCTGCGAGACGAGCAAGAAGCTTCCCTCCCTGGCCTCAGTTTGCTCATCAGCAAAATGGGATAATAATGCCAGCCCCGAGAACTGCAGCGGAGGAGGCAAACCTTTAATAACAGTAAAGAGCCGATAACGGCGGAGGCGCCCATCCACTGAAAGCACCAGGCCGGTGATTTCCATTCGCCTGCGGTGCCCTCGGAAGGCGGAACCGGGCACCGGTGTCACCAGGCAACCAGCAGGGGCCAGCTCTGGCCGCCCGAGCACCGTGAAGGGCTTCCTGTTTGCCCCCAGAATAACCTCCCCAAGTCCCCGTGAGGTGGGCACTGTTTGCGACGGCCCGGAGTGAAGTGACTGCAGTGGGGACTCGGGTGCCCAGGCGGCCCCCGTCTGGCCAGCAGTGGCTCGCAGAGCTCCACTCAACCTCTGGGTCCCCAGCAGCCCCGCGGGCAGGCAGGGCCTGCACACAACAGGTGCTGGCTCACCAGCTCTTGGAGGCAGAGGACCCCAAAACATCCGCCCAGTCCCTTTGGGGCGCACGTGGGGAAGCAGGCTGCGAGGGAGCGGGCCTCCACCGTGGTCCTCAGTGCAGTGACGCAGCGTGTAACTTCTGGCTCCACGCACCACCATGCCACCACCCGTGGCAGGGCCCCCGGACTCCAGCCCAGCCCCTCGCAGCCCCCTCACCGGACTCCAGCGCCGAGCCCTCGGGACCCAGGGCCATGGTGGCCGGCCAGTCCACTCGTGCAGCCCCAGCCCGGGCATCAGGGCCTCTGGGCCCTACCAGGCCCCCGGCTTCCTCCTTGGCAGGCAGACGGGTGGAAGGCTCCGGAAGCCGGCAGCCAGAGGTTTGCGCAAGGGCTTACATCAGCCACCAGCTCTTCCTGCCTCGGGCCTGCCCCTGCCCAGGCTTGTGAAACCCGCCCAGCAGCACCCCAGACCCGGATGCCACCAACGGCTCCCACCCGCCACAGGGCTCAACGGCGCCCTGGCGGCAGCTCGGGCAGCTCTGTGAAATGGGCATGCCAAGCCCACCTCCCTGCCAGGCCACCTCCCTGCCAGGCGGGCAGACAGAAAGCAGGACGGCGGCATTTACCTGCACACATCCACTGCCCCCGCCCCCCGCCCCAAATTATCCTCCTGAAGCAGCCAAGCGACGGATCTCAAATACACATTAGACAAACTTCCAAGAGCCAGAACCCTGGTGCCTGCCCGCTTTCCACCGGGCCCTCCAGCGCCAGCCAGCCCCAAGGCCTCCTGCAGACCCCTCCCCCGCCATTCCACCTCCGGCCTTCCCCTGGACCCAGAGAAGCCCTCCCAGCCCCAAATCAGCATCTCCACCTAGGAGAACTTGGACGTGTAGACCTGTCTCCCCAAATAGCAGGATCCCCCCGTGGGCGGGGACTGTCACCTCACTTCCTACTGTATCCACAGTGCCAGAACCTGGCACATAGCAGGTGTCAGCTCTCGGACTGACCATATAAGCACTGTTTCTAACTTCACAGGACAAAGGCAGCAGGCAGGATTAGGAAGGAGGGTGAGCACAGCCCTGAGCCCCGAGGACACCACGTGCCACCCTAAGCCATCCTGCCTGGTCTCCCAGGCGTGGAGCACAGGCAGCTGACCCCGCCCCATGTCACCAGCGTCTCCAGACCGCTTTCTGCCGTCCACCAGCATGCCCGTCACTCCTCTCACCATCGAGGGGTGCCCCTTCCCCCACACTGCTGGCAGTGGTCACCTGGGTTCACCAAGGAGGATGCAGACAGACCTCAGGGTTCTGGGCACGGTGACAGTCGAGCCAGAGCCCACCGGCCTCTTCTTGGACTTCGCTGAAAATCCTCCCGCACAGCATTGGTGGGGGGCCTCTTCCTCCCACGTAGGGCTGAGCTCAAGGCCTGGCCCCCACCCCAGGTCCCAGGCCACCCCCTGGTGACCAGAGGCCTCCGTGTCACCTGCTCCCCCACATGAGCATCTCACTCGATGCCCTGGAAGCTAAGACCAATGGCTAGAAACCTAAAACACGGGCATGTGACCATAATCAGTTATCTTTGCTCCTAATGACAGCCAAGGCTGACCCCGCCCAGAGGCGCCGGCGGGTGGGGGGGGGGGCGCCCTGTGAGTGCTCACCGCTTCGCCTTCACGCACCCTCACGCATAGAGTCTTCTCTCAGCCTTCGTGGGGCACAGAGGACAAGCGACAACCCCAAGTCCCACGACAGAGAGGCAGAGCAGCAGGACTGTGGCCACCAGGAGACCCCGAGAGCGCGTCCCCACTGCCCTGCATGCCATCCCAAACAGCCCGGAAACGGATCAGGCGAATGACACCCACCGGCCCCGGAACCAACTGTCCATCACGTGTCCTAGATCTGCGCTGGACGCTGCAGCAGCCACTGGCCACTTGCGGCTACTGAGCCCTGGAAATGTGGCTGGTGAGGCTGAGGAACCCCAGCTCTCATCTTATTTCATTTTAATTAATTCAGACTTAATTTAGCCAGTCTGGGCTGAAGGTTCCTCCCTGCTAGAAACTGGAGTGGGGCCGGGGACAAGGCCTCTGACAGGCAAGTCCCCCGCCATGGTCCCTAGATGACAGAGACAAACCCTGGCTTGGACGCTCGGTGGCTCTGCGACTTTGGCCAAGTTCCTTAATTTCCCCAGGCTGCGTGAAATGGATGATACAGTGACATCTACCCCTGCGGGTGGATGTGCAAATTAAAAGAGTTTTCATATTTTTAAAATGCTTCCACGAAGTGCCCCACAATGTCGGCTGTCATTATGACTGCTATTCTCGTTATTTATAGTCATAAAACCTGGGGCTCAGAGAAGCGGGCCACCGCTCAGGGTCAGGGTCCGAGTGGGACCACGTCCTCTACCCAAATTCCATCTGTCCTTCCTTAAAATTACATTTTAGTTTTGACACTAGAGAAAGCTGTTGGTGGCCCATTAGGAATGCACTAAATATCACTGAAATGCACACTTTCAGATGGTTAATTGCACATTATGTGAATTTCACCTCCATTTGTCAAAAATGTAACACTAAGATCTGCTCTCTGCCTCCAATCCAGCCTCCCCTGCCAGGCTAGGCTGGCCAGTAGACCAGCCCCACTGCCCAGGACCCAGCAAAGCAGGTCCACGGGTGCAGCGGTCACCACCCCAGCTCGTCCTCCCACAGCCCTGGGAGGGAGGGAGTCCGGTTACCCCATCTTACAGACCAAGAATCGGAAGCTCAGAAAGGCTGCCGGGGCTACTGAGCCTGGGCAACCCAGTTACTAAGCTGGCACTGCACAGACCGCCACGCCGAGCCCTGGCTCGGGGACAGCTCCACCGGGCCTTCAGCTCCAGTCCCGCCGTGGTCTCCGGTCCTTGGGGCGAGGAAAGGCCACCCCCTTGCTGGGAGCACAGGTCCTGGCGCTCAGAGGTGCTTAGAAAATGGCCTCTCAGGTCCTCGGAACCCAGGGAGAGGGAGAGGGTGCCCTCAGGGCAGGAAAGGAGCGGCCAAGCCAGGCCAGACAGAGGGCACCGTGCCCACCCCCGCCCACTGCCTGGAGGAGGGGTCCGGGGTCCCTCCGGGAGCGGAAGCAGCAGGGAGCTGGGTGCCGAAGCCCTCGCCCCACTCTCTGTCCCCTGCACTGGGCTAAGAGGCCTCCCCTCCCTGGGTCCCACCAACACCCCAGCCCCTCCCACTCCACATGCTGCCGGCCATGGACAAGCTCCTCTGGAAGCCAACAGGAACCATGGGTTTAGGGGTGCAGGCAGCCCGTCTCAGCCATCGCCACCCCCCTCGCCAACACCCAGAACACAGGAAGGGTTTCAGAGGTCAGCAGACTCAGACGGGCAACGTCACCAAAAAGTAGAACTCAAATCCAGACAAAGAACCTCCCTCCTTCCATCCTTTCTTCCATCCACCCTCCATTCTCTCTCAACCCTTAGGCAGGGCTTCTGCGTGCTAAGGGCTGCGGAACGACCTGCTGGCAGGTCCCCACAGAGAGGAACGATGAGAGGCCGCCTCGGCTGACCAGTGGAATCTCGCCTCTGTTCACGGATGGAGTCACCAGGGACCTTACCGGGCAGCTGAAGTCCTCACTGGTGGGAGCAGGGACGGGGAGCTGATGAGATCACGGTGGGTACAAAGGTTTGGTAAACAGTAAAGGTCTCAGGAGTGCATCTCGAAAGGGCTGGGCTGGAACCCGGAGCAGCTCAGCCCCACAAAGCGCCTGCCTCGGAGGCTCAGCCCGAACTCCGTTCCTCCCTCCATACAGCGAATTATCCGCGAGCACCTCGCTCCCGGCTCTTTCAGCTCAAGTGACACTTGAACGTGGCCTTCCCTAACCACCCCACCCCCACTCCCTTCCCCATTGATTATTTCTCTCTGTAGAGCTTATCCCCGGTTATCACACACACACATGTGAGTTCTTTCTTTATTGTACTTCCTTGTTTATTGTTCCTCTCCACCCACTGGAACTAGAGTCCTCCACCTTTGTCTTGAAAGGGCCAGATAATACTGCAGGCGTTGTAGGCCCTTCTGCCTGCTGCAGAGGAAGCAGCCACAGACAACACTTAAACCGCCTGGGCTTTGTGCCAATAAAACTTTATTTACAAAAATGGGAGGTGGGCCAGATTTGGCCCTAATGTGCAAACCCCTGCATTACAATGTGGGCTTCCTCCATCTAGGGAGCACCACACAATGCACGTAGTAGGTGCTCAATTAATACTTATGGGCGGGGGATGGGCAAGGTCAGGATCATCTAGGGCTGAGGAAGGAGGAAGGGCGCGTCCTTCCCAGGACGACTTCACAGCCAGCATGGGGCTTGATAAAGGCTTCCGCGGGGAATAAAGTCAATACTGTAGCAACTGTACGTGTGAGGTGGGTACTAGACCTGTTGGGGTGATCGCTTCGTAAGTTACATAAATGTCCGATTGCTACGCTGTACGCCTGAAACTAACATGCTGTCCATCCACTGTAATTGAAAAATAAAAACATTATTTGAAGAAAGTTTTCGAGCCTTCATTCTGTCCCCCCTGCTCAGCTCAGCTCTGGGAGGGCAGATTCTTATCCCTTTTACAGATAAAGGAAACTGAGACTCTGGCTCCAAAATCTACACTTTTTCACTCAACCACACCACCCGGACACTAAATCTTATCTTCATATTTTCATTCCCAAAGACCCCTTCCTAACCAAACACGGAACAAATATATTTTTCTATCTTAAAAGGTTTTGGCCTCACAAAGCGATTGCATCTGTTAAGATGTCAGCAAGGCTGTCAGAGCTTCTGATCAGCAAGATCAAATCAGGGGTATCACCTAGAAAAGTGCTCCGTCCAGCCCAGAGCATGTGACTCAGGCATTTCTATGACAGCAGCTGAAAAGAGCAGGAGGACCCTCTGGATAAAATGACCTTGGGACTCCTGATGATCCCAGTGAGATTCCATTCGGAGATTTTTGTACTATCCAAGCCAGAGAACGGGTTACATACAACCCGAGCGGTAAAAAGAATTTTATCACTCGGTCAGACTCCCAACCAAGCCACAAAGAACTATAGTAAATGACCAAATTCAGTAAAAAGTTAAAAGTTAACTGTAAGCATTACAAGGAACTATGGAAACAGGATGACCTCATTTTCATCTCTCAAATCAGCATGTTTGCTTTGGTTGTGGGGAGGGTGGGGCGGGAGGCAAGACGCGGAAGGCAGCGTTTGGAAAACAACTTATCAAGGCCCAAGAAGGCACAGACCCACTTCTGGGGGTCCCTCCCAAAGAAATCACCAGATTCGTGGGCAAAGATGTACTCAGTAGGATGCTCAGGGCAAACAAAATCATCTGTAGATTCAATGCAATCCCAATCGAATCCCAGAGGGACAGATACTGTGTGATTCCACCTATACGAGGACCTAGAGAAGTCATAGGTCACGTTCACACAGACAGAAGTAGGGTGGGGGGAGTATCAGAAAAAGCATATGTAAAGAGGATTATTGCTTAATGATAAGAACTGCCAATAAATAAGGGTCACGTGTGCCCAATAAGATAACCTAAAAAGATATAAAAGTTAATTGATATCAAAAAAAAAAAAAAGGGGGGGTGTGCCAGGGGCTAGGGAGGGAGATGGGGAATTAACTCATGGGTACACGGTTTCCATCCGGTAGATGAGCCATTCTGCAATGGATGGTGGTGACTGTGCATAGTGCCACTGGGCTGCATACCGAAACACGGTTAAAATGGTAAATTTACATGACACATATTTTGCCAGGTAAAAAAATAAGTTCTATAGAAACACAAAGGATCACGGATAGCCAAGGCAACCTGAAAATGAAGAACAAGCCGGCAGGGCTTACGTCATCAAATACCAAACGTCTGCACCAATGATAACAAAGCTGGTCAGCATGGGCAGCTGGTCAATGAACAGACCAAGGGGACAGGCGGTTTAGAAGCAGCTGACACAGGCGCACAAGGTGGAGAAAGGATGGTTTTGCAATAAATGCTGCGGGTCAGCCTGGACAGCCAAAGGAGAAAAGCCATGAATGCTGATCCCCTAACTAACTTCACGCCACTCAAGAGAATCAACTCCAGGTGGATTGCAGATCTACACATGAAAGGCAAAACAAGAAAGCTTCTAGAAGGAAACACTGGAAAGATCCCTCCGTGACCTGAGGGCAGGCACAGGTCTCTGGAAGACCAGAGGAAAAGCGAGGACCACACAGAAGACTGACACGGACTGCTTCAAAACTAGGGGCTTCCAGCCATCATCACAGGACACCATCAGATGGCGAACCACCACGTGGAAAGACCTGTGCAGTGTCACCAATGAAGGCTTACGTGTCTGGAATACATAAAGAGCTCCTGCAAATCAATAAAAAAAAGACAGACAATGTAAAAATGGGCAAAAGACATAACAGGAAGGAGGATCATGAAAAATATGTCCAAATGGCCAGTAAACTCATAACAAGGTACTCAGCCTCTTAAACCACGCAGGAAATGTAAATTAACATAACGTAAATGTTAAAAGAAAAAATGACCAATAGCAATACACAGCCAGGGGAAGTATAAATTAGTACAACCTCTCAGAAGAGTTTGGTTGGGGGTGGGGGTGGGGAACGGGACTTTTGGCTGAAACTACCAACCTCTCTGACCCAGCCTTAGCAGCTCTGTGTAGAAATACACAGTGTAAGCTGGAATTCAAGAATCTTCCCACCAATAATGGCCAAAATTAGAAAACAACCCAAATGTCCATCAACAGCTGGACAAACAAACAGCGACGCTGACGTTGCCATATGACAAACAGAACACTCGGCAAGGACTCCAACCACACAGAACACAACGCGACAGATCTCAGGAGCTCGTGAGGGGGCGCGCACCACACGCTTCCACCAGTGGGAAGTCAGGTGAGGGGTCACCTCGGGACATGGAGGGGGCGTGAGGGAGCTGGACGTCCAGGTTTCTTTTTTAACCTGGTGGATGGTTGTTACACTCGTGAGTTCAGCTAGTGCAAACGCTTCAGCTGTGTGTTTATGATTTGTGCTTATTTCTCTGCATCTTAACCCCCTCCTCCAAAAAAAAAAAAAATCCTTAAAGAAGAGATCAATAGATGCAGGAGGGCAATCTAAACACAAGGACGGCAAAGGTTACATTTAGGTTACATTTAGACTAATTTTCACGGAAATCTCACGTTGCCGAAATTTGCAAAAACCAAAACTCGTAAATAAATTAAAATGAGCTAAGAAAGGAAAAAAGGAAAGAGAAAAATTCCTGTCAACACCCCACCTCTGCCCGGCCCCTGGCCTCCCTGCAGATAGTTCAGGCCATGCTCCTAGATCCTGCACTTCCCCACTGTGTGACCTTAGGGCGGTAACACCACCTCTCTGTGCCTTACTTTCCTCTAGAGTAAATGAAAGTGGCAGAAGGAAAGCAGCTGTGACTGAGCCATGCCTGTCCCGTCCGCTCTCGGCAGCTCCCTCTCAAAGGAGAGGGCTGTCCCATGACAGATAGCGTGGCTGCGGTGGCGGACTAATGGAGGTGGCTTACCCTGTACAACTGTGATGCTGTGGCTAGGCCACGGGATCTGTGGCCGCTGCCACCGTCCCCAAGCTCCCATCGGTGTGGCAGAGGTGGCAGGGCAGCCCGAACTGCAGAGGTTCCGCTAAGCCAAGCAGACGCCCAGGAGCTGCAGCAGCCGCAGGAACCACCAGGCCAGATCAACCGGCTCCCGCCCCACCCTGTCAAAGGGGGAAAAGGGTCCAACGGGACCTGGGGGCTGGCCTGAGGGAGGCGGAAGGCGCCTGCCCACCCCACCCTGCCCCAAGCTACAGGGCTTTGTTCCTCTAGCACCCTTAGAGCTCCCTCCCCTCAGCTGGGAGCCCGCCCTAACCTTCCCCACCCCCAAGGGAGTCAGATCCCAGCAGGCATCGTTTTTTAGCATCCCATAGCCCCCAGCTCCTCTCCGACAGAGGTCACCGCCCAAGAAGAGCAATCTGGGTTTAACCCCAGTCCCTCCCCATCCTGGAATGTGGGCTTGCTGTGGGCTGGGACTTTGACTTGCCCCAACTAGACGCCCAGTCCTCCAAGTAGGTGCTCAAATTTAAATAAAGGGAATCCCAAGGCTGCCCAGGGCGGTCAAGGCCACAGCCGGACAAAGATATGCAAATGCATCCACCCCAGTCTCACCCCAGGGCTCCAGACGGTCTCAATTCTAAAGCAATTACCGAGGATTTCCCCATTGATTTTCTTTCCCCCCTAACAGAGATCTGGGCCTAGAGGAAGAAGAGGCTGGGATGGAGGGCAGGTCTTCTAGGAACTCTGGCTTCTAGGCCAAGCATCTGCGTGGGGAAGGCGGAGGCAGAGGCCGGTCCCCCAGGCCCGTGGGCCAGCGGGTGAGTGGGATGATCCCAGAAGAGGGGACCCAGAGTTTTACCGGGACAAACCCCGTCCCTAAAGCCAGGACCTCACGAAAACGACAGCGATGGGGTTGAAAAGGGAAAGAAAACAGAACGAGAACGAAAAGGAGACTCGCTGCCCAACATTTGGGAAGCGGGAACGCCGAGGGGCGCGCGATGCACAAGGCGGCAGGGCGGGGGGGAGGGGGGCCTCGAGAAGCGAGCCTTCCCGAGAGGGAAGGACCTGGACCTGCACCTCTAACAGCCAGAGCCAGAGCCAGAGCGAGCAGAGGAGCAGAGAGCTGAGCGCCACCCCGACCGTGCAGGGGGACGACAGAAAGACCCGTTTGCGGGTCCCAGACTGGATTCTCAGGGCTGTGATGGGACCGAAAGGAAAGGGAGATCTGAGTGCAAACCTTCACCTTTAAAAGGTACACTCAAGCTCTTGGGAGAGGAGCAGCCAGGCAACGGGAATCCTGCGGAGGATTCCTTAAAGACACATTCAGGGGTTCCGTGGGGCCAACAAGCCACGCCCTGGATCTGAGTCCCATCGGCCTGTTAGTGCCTCTTTCTTAAACATGAACAGACACCGGAGACTCAATCACCAGACACTCAGGGAGTCTCTGACTGTGAAAGACATGGGGGCCG
>NW_006431919.1:20728682-20734332 GCF_000325575.1 Pteropus alecto | reverse complement strand
GGGGAAGACCCAGAGGAACAAAGACAACGCATGAGAGAAGAAAACACCAGAAAAAAATACAATACCCTCCAAGTGATGATAAATAACGTATCCGTGAAACAAGAACAGGACGCTATTAGAAAAGATTATTTTGTAAGAGCTTTATAAAAAAGGTTATTTTATAACAGCCCCTAGAAATGACAGCCTAGAAAAAGATTAACCAGAGGAATGAGATGACACAGTTGAGAGAACATCTCCCAGAAAGCAGAAAAAAACAAAAAGAGATAGAAAATAGCAAAGGAAGTTTAAGAAAATATGTGATCAGTTTGGGAGAGCCGCATCTAATAGAAGTACGACAGAGAACAGCAAAAATAGTGGGAAGAAAATTATAAAATACTAATAAAATTAAGAGTAATACAAAAAAAATTTAGACTGAAGGCTTTATTTCCAGATTGATCTGGCCTACGGAGCACCCAAAGAGCAAATGCAAAAGGGCCCAGAAAGCCAATGATAAAAGTATAGCAACAGCAATAATATCTATGAGGCTTACTTTGTGCTAAGCAATGTTCCAGGAATTTATATACATGAACTCATTTAGTCCTCATACAGACCATAAAAGGTAAACCCGATTACTCATTTTACAGAGGAGAAAACTGAAGCACAGAGAGTTGTTAGGTAACATGCCCAAGGTCACGTGGCTAGCACATTTCAGGCATGCTAAGTAGGCCTCGAAAAATTTGCCTTCCAAAATACTTCGACAGAAAGCTACTGCAGGATGTGCTCCACCAAAACAAAAATGTAAAGCAGGAAAAAGGAAGGTATGGTAATAGGGAAACGAGATCTGATACGACAGAGGAGGCAAAGGAGTTTGAAGGATGATGGCCCGACAACAGGTCCAAGCACCAGGCAAACCAGACTAGAGCTGGACATGTAAAATTCCAGGAAGAAAATCTCTCGAGAAAAGAAAGAGGCAGTTCATCAAATGGATTTAACCAAATGAAAAATGTCCCAAAAGAGATTGGAAGATAGAGATTCTAAAAAAATCCCAGCAAATGAAAACAAAGAGGCAATGAATAACTCCGGGAAATAAAGAAATAATTTTATCATACCACGTGGCTTGAATATAAACAATATTCACAAAGCCAAAACCATAATAAAACTAATTCAAACAAAACTCTATTTCTCATGTATCGGGAGGATAGGGGAAGTAAACATTGGGGTTGATGAAATCATAACAAACATTTACTGAGGGCTTACTATATTCGATACTAAACGCTTAGCATGTTAACTATTCAATCCGCACCTGAAGTAGGTAGTTATTGTCCCCCATTTTACAGGTGAGAAAACTACGGTACCAGAGGTAAAGAAACATGCCCATGGTCTCCCACTAATAAACAAAAGAGTTAGGAATCAGACTCAGGCAGTCTATGCAAAATCCTCACCTTCCATAAGAATCAATAGAAAATCTCAAAAACTAAAATCACTAGCAGTTGAAGCAAATTATTTAGAAATATGGATGAAAAGGCAAAAAAAAAAAAGAACCGAAAGAGTTAACAGTAGGAATCGGGAATGGGGAGACGTAAGGCAAGAAACTGCTGGTTTTCTTTACAACCCTTCTATACTACTTGACTTCTCAAATGTGTGACTTACTCAAAAGTTTACGTTAAGCATAAAGCTGAACTGTACACTTTCGATGAATGAATTTTATGGCACGTAAAGAGTATTCCTCAACAAAACTTAAAAAAAATCAACGAGGAAAACCGTTCAAAATGCATCCGTAATTAGATGCTACTAAATACTCATCAGAATGAGCAGAATCTAAAGAAACTGACGACATCGTGCGTTGGTGAAGACAGGGAGCCACTGGAACATGGCGGTCAGGGACACAGAAGCTGAAACTGCGTGTTACCTGTGATGGAGTAATTCGACTCTCAGATACCGTACATATACCCAGAGAAACGTGATCGTACGTGCACCGAAAGGCCTTGCTCACAGCAAATGCTGGAAACACATTTGGTGGAACACGAAAGAGAAACAAAAAATCAATCACTGCTACACACCACAATATGGGTGAATCTCTCAATCATGTTGAGTGAAAGCGGCCAGAAATGAAAGCGGGCACGCCGTAGGGTTCCTCTGCAGGAAGCTGGCAAATGGGCAAAATTATGCTAGGGTAACAGAAATGAGAAGGACGGTGGGTGGACAGTGGCGGGGGAGCGGGCCAGGGGCCCTCCGGATGCTGAAAGCGCCTTGATCTCGAGCTGGCTGATGGGTTACATGGTGGGTTCACTCCGTAAAAATTCTGTGACCCAAACACTCAAGATTGGAGCATCATGCAGTACACATAAGACCGAAAAAAGGAGAAACAGAAAATAAAAATGACGAGTTCAGGGTGAACCCTGGAGTTGAAGGAGCCCATGAACCACCCAATTCTAGAGGCTCTGGGCAAGGTCTGGACTAAGGCAAGATCAGGGGTTAATGACCATCGTAATGACAGCAATCACGTTTGCTGTAACTTTGGCAGAGAGGGCTGTTAACTGCTAGTCACCTGGCTTGCATTTGCTCATTCAAATTTCAGAACAACCACATGAATTCACTACCACCAGTGGACCGACCCATTTCATAGATGAGGAAATCAAGGCTTAGAGAATTATCACACAGACAGCGTACGTAGGTGGAAAAGCAAGATCTAAACCCCAGCATTTTGACCTTGGCCACCAGGCTGTTCTGCCTCAGCTGAAGCAAGAGTTCTTTATCTGGAGCCTGAAGGCAGGATGGTGACCTCAGCCAACTGGTGAAAGCCCACAACGTGGAATGTGAGTGTGTGTGAAGGTTTTTTTGTTCCAGGCTGAGGGTCTGCCGCTTTGTCCGCTCGTGAAGGAACCTCAGATTCAGGCAGTGAGTGCATTCGTGGCCTGGAAAGGGGGCGAGAAGCTTTGGTGGCTCCCATTTAATGGCCCTGACTTCCTCCAAAGCCAGCTGCCAGGCCTCTGTGGGCCGCTGGTGTGGGAAGGACCCCAGGCCTGGGGGCCCAGACTGACTGCTGGCCAGGACTCCCAGCAGCCCCTGGGGAAGCCCGAGCCCTGTTCTGACAACAGCTCCCCTCGTTCCCCTTAAAAGCTGGGCTGGGAAGTAAAGGACAGAGGTGCCACTGGTAGACAGGGCCACATATGACCAGGTGGGAATTAAGTCAGATCAGACCACAGACCCGTCCCTGCCGGAAGCCAAGGGCATCCCAAGCTGGCCACATCCACATCAAGAACCCCCAATCACCACCCTCCCCACAAATCTGGTGTTCCCCATTCCTCCACAAGTAGCACTTTCCAGAAACAAAGGTGTCATCACCATTATCTGCCCCTCAACATCTCTTAGCAGCCCAAACTCCACAAGGCACCAAAACCTGGCCACCTACAGCTTCCCTCCCTGGTCACCATCACCTCCCAAAGCCTCCTGGCCACTGACTGGTCACCTGCTTCTCTGCCCATTTACCAAACAGTTTCCGGCCAGCAATCCACACTCATTTTGTTAAATGCTCATTATGAAATAATTTCACAGGAAAGTTTGAAATGGTACAACGAACTGCCCTATGACCTTCCCCAGGCCCGGCAACTGTGAATGCTTTCTCACCCAGTATGTGATGAGCTGTCATTTGATGTGTCATCGTCTCCCAGATAGTGCATAAATTACAGATGTTGTTTTTTCTCTTCCTGAGCCATTCCTAAGTTGTAGAAATCACGTCCCCTGCCCTAAACATTTCAGTGTTCTCATTCCTAAAAGCAAGGACATTCTCTTATATAACCACAGTAATCAACTTCATGAAACATAATATTGATTTGATAGTATCAGCTAATCTACAGTCCATATTCCAATTTTGCCAATTGCCCAGATGATGTCCTTTAGAGCAATTTCTTTCCTGATCCAAGATCCAATCAGGGGCCATACATTGCCTTTAGCTGTCACATTTTTTTAGTCTCTTTTAATCAAGAACGGTTCCTGGCCTTCCTTTGTCTTGCATGTCACTGATATTTTTTAAAGAATCCAGACCGGTTCTGTAAAACGTCCCTCAATTTGAGTCACTCCCTCCATTTAAAGAGCTTCTCAGTCTTCAGTTTGAAATTCCAGGACCTCGTTACAGGTCCCGCCCTCTTTCCACTTTCCCCATCGTTTCCCCCTCCCCAGCACAACCATTCTCACTCAGAGCCCCTCACCACTCAGGCCAAAACAGCCCTGCGCCTTCTGTCCATCCCAGCTTGTACCACTATTTAAAATGATCTGCTTTCCTGATGTGTGTGTTTACTGCCTGGCCCCCACACTAGGGAGGCTCTGAGGATGACAAAAATTTTTATCTGTTTGGTCACTGCTGGATTCCCAGGGCCAAAGCAGTGCCTGGCATGCAGGAGCCACTTGGAAATCATTGGCTGAGTAAATGACCAAGCCAGCAGAGAAAGTGCTGCGGTTGAGGGCCAGGGGGCCAGAGGCTCTTCCAGATTCCAGAGCCTCGCCCAGGCCTCCCTGTGCCTCTGACCAGAGGAGGAAGCACCCAGCAAATCTCCCTTATCTTTGGGATCACAGCACTCCACCAGCCAGCCCACTGATTAATCTTTTTAAATCAATCCCAGTAGGCTGCCGGGCTGGATTCCACAGATAGAGCTGATGGACACTGGAGAAGGCTGTGGCCCCCTATTGTCCAGCAGCCAGTCCAAAGTGCAAGGCCTCCCATCGCCATCCTTGGCTCCCAGCCGCCGTTCACAGATCCTCCAGGGGCCTGCTCAGGGTGTGGGGGCCCGGAGAATCAACATTCAAGTACGAAATCCTACTAATAGCTCTTTAATTGCAACTGAGGAAGACTGAGTCCCTGCCTCCCAACCCCAGAGCAGAGGCCAGCGGCCTTCCAGGTGCTTGTCACTTACTTGTCCATTTCACTGAGGACTCTGAAAATTTAAGAATCACATATACATCAATACTCAAGGCTGCAAAAAAGGTAACCACCATCCTTAATCCCAAACCCCATTTACTCTTGATTTCACCTCCTCTTTTTCAGAGAAAAGAACCACATTGCTCGGCCCAGACCCATGATACAGAAGACGGCTCCTCCTGGGGGCCCTCAACTCACAGAAACCCTCCTGTCAATAGCAGCCTGGGTGGGGTCCCAGCACCCCACCCCTGTCAGGGTCCCCTCCTGTCCTGAGTGCTCCCACTGCAGCTCAGTCTGCCTAGGAGAGTTCCCAGGGTCCACCAGGACTGTGCACCCACGCTGGTACCCCAGATGGCCTCTCATTCCCTTGCTGTGTGACCCCGGGCAAATGGCTCAGCCTCTCCGGGCTTCCCACTACAAAAATAAACAAAGATGGAGTTGATAACGCTGGCCAGACCTAAGGAGTTAACAGCCAAGAAGGCGAGGGCATTGAAAGAGAAAATTTAGCACCTGCACCCCATGAAAAAGGGGGGAGGCGCTGGGTTGAGGAATTTGTAATCCGGCCCCACCCAAGTAGTGAATGGGGAGCAGCTCCCCACCTCCCGGCTAATGGGATTAGCACAGGGCTCTACTCTAGGCGTGGGCCCGGGTCCGAGGTCTCTCTGAGGCCACTGAAGGTGGGGGCAGCGCCGGCCCCGCCTCCCCACCCCCGGACCCTTCCCTCCCGGTGGAGCACAGGGCCGACGGGCGGCTCGG
>NW_006431919.1:20726563-20728657 GCF_000325575.1 Pteropus alecto | reverse complement strand
TGAGCCCGCCTGATTTCCTCCATGACCTCAGCCGCTGAGCACGCAGAAGGCAGCTCCTAACGCGGGAGGCGCCGAGACAGGCCTCTGCGGCCACCTTTCGCTGGAATTCCTCGTCCCGCCTGCCTCCCATCAAGTCGCTTTCCCTCTCCTGCCTCAACCTCCCCATCTACCTAAAGGGCGTTGGGGGGGGGGTGTCCGATGGCTGCGCTGGGGACCAGCGCGGCCCTGGCACGGTGCGCGCACGCACAAGCGCCCCAGGAGTAGTGGCTGTTTTCACTGCTTCGGATTAGGGCACCTGGTTCTGCCCGCCCGACCCAGACCCGAGACGGAGTCCGCGGCGCCGTCTCCCTGACTCGGAAGGCTGGCGAAGGCCCTGCCAGTCAGGAAGACCCGGGGTCCGACTCCCAGCGGCAGACCCTTTGCCACTACCGCGGGGCTGGACCCTGTTAAAGACCCGATGAGCTCAAAAGATATGCAAACACAAAAATTACCGCGGCCTCTGGAGGCGCACAAAAGGCGACGGCCCAAGCGACCCTTTGTACCCCAGGGCCACCCCCAACCCTTCCAATAAGGTCTCCGGCGCCCTTCCTTCGCCCTCGTCGCGAGCCCCAGCTCTCGGCGGACACCCGCCCTGGGGCCACGACCTGGTCCTCGCACTCCCGCCAGCGGGGATCTCCGCGCTCCGGGCCCCCGCGCCGCCCCTCCCCCGTCGGGCGCCTCACAAAGGCCCTTTGTCCCGCCGAGTCCCGGGACTCTGGTTCCTGAAAAGTTCCAGGACAAATACTGGAGAGATAGAAAAAACGGCGAACGCGGCAGAGCGGGCCGGGTCAGTGGGGCAGGGCCGAGACGACGCAGCGGCCGAACGTGTCCCCTCCCAGACCCCAGGGCCGAGGGGAGCGTCGGGGGCTCCCGAAGAAGTCGCAAGAGCCCTAGACCACACTTTGGAGATGGCTTTTCCGAAAGTCAAAGCGTGAGACACCAGGCGCAGAAACTAGAGGCAGCCGGAGAGGGGGGTGACCGGGTCTCGTGCGGCGGCCGGCGGCAGGGCTGGGGGGCCGCGCGACTCCCTGCCCACCGCGCCCGACTGCAGCGTCTCCCTCCCCGAGCCTGGGCAGCCCCTCTCCTGAAATGGCGAAGACTGTCGGGCCTTGTCGGCCGCCGCCTCTCGCGGCTGGATGTCAGACCCAAGGTTTTCCCTCGGCCCGGCCCAATCCGCTCCCGCGCCGTTTCGTTCCCCCAGCTTCGGGATGGCGGCGGCCCAGTTTCGGCGTCTCCGCCGCGCCGCGCGCCCGCCTTCCCGCCGGAGTACAAGGGGGGCCCCAGGGCCGGGGTCTACCGGGATGAGGGTCCTGAGGTCGCCGTTCTCCTCCCAGGTACGAGAGGTCTTCCGAGGGTCGGCGCCCGCCAGCCGGAGGCCAAGGTCCCAGGGCTGGGGTCGCCGTCCTCCGCGCGCTCCCGGGCGCTCGGGGCTGGCCGCAGACCCCGCACTGCTGGCAACGGAACTGCGGCCCACCGCCGCCGGCAAGGGCGTTTGCCAAGAAACAGATTCCAACTCGGAGAAGAGAGATCTCAAAGGGTGTGGGGCTGGTTCCTTTTCTCGCCCAGATTTTGGAAACTCCATCCCAGCCTCAGCCGCAGGAGCTCGGGGTTTGGAATCGCCCCTGGTGGCTCCGATTCCGGCAGACGAGTGCGCCTTGTGAGAAGCCGGAGCACTGGGGGACGCAGCGCAGCCGCGCGCCGCTCTCCGCCGGCGCCTGCGGACTGGCCTCTGCCTAGGACCCAGGGGTCCTCCCGCCCGGGGAGCGGAGACTGCCCGCGCTCCCGCACACCGGCCGAGAAACGGAGGCGCGGCGACTCCGTCGCGAACACCCGGGAACAGACCCATAAGTATTTCCGGGGCTTCCCTCCCTAGGATCCCGGGGGGACAAGCGTGGGCGGGGGCACGGCGCAGAGCACTTACCCGGGTGCGGGTGGAGATTGAGGCCAGCCATGTACTTCCCGGGCGGCAGCGGGCCCGGCAAGCCCGAGGCAGGCAGGCGTCCGGCCGTGGCTGTGCCCACGCGGTGGCTGTCCATCGCCAAGCCGGACAGCAGC
>NW_006431919.1:20719330-20721133 GCF_000325575.1 Pteropus alecto | reverse complement strand
GGCCGCGAAAGAAACAAGGGAGGAAAACAAAAAAAAGAAGGAAAAAAAAAAAAACAAGTTTCAGAAAGTCGTCTTGTCGTTCGGGGTCAGGGGCCAGAAATTAAATCAGGAGTAGCCCCTTTTCCGTAAAAAGTAAAAATCCATGGTCCTTCCTGCGCCGGCTTCAGGCTCCCGGGTCCCCGGCTCGGAAAGTGGCCGGCGGCGCACGGGTCCTCCTGAAACTAGGGAAGGCCCTGGGCCGCGCCCAGCCGGCACATATACAAACCTTTGAAGTGTTTGATTCCTGGGCGTCACATGCTCCGGGGTTTCAAACCGTGAAACCTTTCCAAGAGCAGTTCGAAATGTGTCTCTAAACACTGTGTCACTATCTGATCCGAAAAGTTTAATATTTAACCTTTGGGGGCCCTCGCCTCCGTTTTCAGTTTGGATTCCCTGCGCTCGTCCCCAGCCGCCGAACTCGTGTTTTTCGGGAGAGAGGGTGTAAAGCGTGTTTGATATTTTTAAAGAAACTCGCAGCCCCCCTCAGGCCACCGTGAGTCGCCGAGTCTGAGTCCGAGGACCCGAGACGTGGCATTCTCGCCCGAGGACTGAAAAAAAATCCTTCCAAACAAGCTTTGGTTTCATTTTCCAACGCCCTGGCCTGGGAATCCTGCAGCCCGAGGACGTGGCCTGGCGCGGGGTATTTGGGGGGCGTCTGAGGAAAAGGAAGGGACTCAAGGGTCTGACTCCTAATCTAGCTTCCCCAACCCCCAAAAAACCCCGCAAAGAAAACCTTCGCACCGCGGGCCCACCGAGGGGCGCCTCCCCCAGCGTTGAGTAAATCCCCCTGTAGTTCCAGTTTAAAGCTGTTTGTTTAAAAGATTTGTCGTTGGCCGATTCCCGTGGGGGCGGGAGGGGGGTCTTGGAGCCCACCCTGCCCTCGCCGTCTGCCCGCAGCAGCTTGGATTCCTGATTCCGGAGCCCGGGATGCTCCCTAGAGCCGCGGATCACGGCAAAGCCACCGGCTCCCGGGTGCCCGCCCTGCGCCCCGCGCCGCGAGCTGCAGACCCCCCTCAGCCGCCAACCCCTCGGCCTCCTCCAGCCTCCCTCCACAACTTTGCTAAACGTGCTTATTTTAACCCGGTTTTGGTTATAACCACCCCCTCCCTTCCTCCCTCCCTCGCTCTCTCCCATCAGGCTCTGGTTACCAGATCCGCGTTTACTTTGGAAAAATCTAAGACCGCCACATCGGAGGATACATGTCTTAAGGAGGCGATGAGCTTCCCGTGATTTTTTTAAGTGTCCTTTGTGTAGCTTTCTTTTTAAAAGCCAGCACTTCAGGGCATGCCCCCGCGCCCCACTTTGGGGAAGTCGGGGTGAAGCCCCCCGGAATACCCTCGCTCTGGTAGAGAAGCTGGCTCAGCCATCTGCGGGCTCCGCTGCGTTCTCCCTACTTTTCTCCCTCTGTTAAATGCAGTTAAAATGGCTGAATTCCGGCTTTTAATTAAAAACAGCCTATAATCGAAAGCGTCTCGGCGTCCCAGGCTCCCCCGCCGCCTACCGGGAACCGAGAAGGGAAGCGACGCCCCGCGGCCCGGCTGGGCAAGCTGGAGCGAGGCGGGGGACTCAGGTGGGCGCCCGGGGCGCAGCGGCTCGCCCCCACCCCTCCCGGGGCGCCCCCACCTCGCCGACCCTGGTCCCCGATTCCATTCTTCAGGACCAGAGAGATGCGGGGATCCCCCGGCGCACCCTGAGGGGGAGGTGGGGTCGGGGGGCCAGCTGGAGAAGTTTGGAGACCATCTCGCCCGGCCAGGCGGGCGGACG
>NW_006431919.1:20718919-20719310 GCF_000325575.1 Pteropus alecto | reverse complement strand
GGCGGGGCTCCCGGCTCCGGGCTCCGGCGACGGCGACTCCGGTGGCGGTCCCGGCTCCCAGCGCGACTAGGCGCCCGTGCTGCCCGCCATCCCGCGGCCGCTGCTCCCCTTCGCCACCCGCAGCCTCCTCACACTTTTTGCCCGCCTTTCCTTTTTTTGGTAGAAAACCGCTCCCGGGGCCGAGCGCTCGGCGCGCCAACTCCTCCGCCCTCCCGCGGCCGGGTTCCCGCAGCCCCCGGAAAAGCCAGCTTTCCTCGCGCCGAACTCCCCGCGTTTTAATAAAATCCAGGTAGCGCCGGTTTAAAGAATCCCAAATCTCCATATACAGCCCGGGATTGGAAAAGGTACATTACACAACCCCCCTTTCAAGTTCCTCTCGTTGGATCTAAAA
>NW_006431919.1:20709701-20718881 GCF_000325575.1 Pteropus alecto | reverse complement strand
AGGGGGCGGCTGGGGGAGGGGAGCACTCTCCGCCGAAGAAACACGCATTGTTCCCTGGTGCCCGCCTCCCCTCGGCAGGCCGGCCCCCGGCTGCCACCCATTGGCCGCGCGTGCCGCCAATCACGCGCATGTAAACACCTTGGCGCTCAGCCATTCCTATAAAACCAATTACGGACGGAGGGGCTCCAGCAGTTTCCAGGCTCCCCTCGGCGGGGCTGAATGATCAAAACTGGTGGTGAGAATTTTTCCGGGCCGTTTCTAGGCAGCCCTCCCCCTCCACCAGCTCGGCCCCCCCCCTCCTTCCTCCTTCTCCTCCCTTTTCCTTCCCCCTCCCCCAGCGTCTGGGCTGAGTGATCAAAATAGAGGAAGATGGTTGTCGCCGCAATCCAGGGCTTTGCAAGGCGCGGTTTAATGGGCCGCCTGTCAGCTTCCTGCGCGCAGGAGGAGGTGACAAGCCGAGCGAGCCGGGAAGGGGCCTGGGGGCTGCACCCGGAGCCCGGCCCTGGTCCCCCACCTCCCCTGGGGCGCGCCTTCTAGAACGCGCGGTGGCGACTCCAAAACAGACAAGGGCTGCTTTTTCCTCCCCCCTTCCCCCCACACCGCCTTTTAAAACAAAGCAGCGATTCATTCCCTCTCCCCCAGCAGCGCGGTTGGGTGGGATGGGCAGGCGAGAAGGCCGTTTTCCTATCCCCGGCCTGCGGGTCCCTCCCTGAAATGCGGTGTCAGATGGTTACTGATTAATATTTTGGAGAGGCCTCGGCGGCGGGCAGCGGGTGAGTCTCTAATCTTCTAAAAGGGGTTCCTATAGAAACGCGGGCCGGGGCGCGCCCCCCGCTTGGCCCGGGCGGGAGCTGCGGCGCTTTGCACCGTGCGCCCCTCCCCAAAGCCTCTTGCGTGGGCGCTCTCCACCTCTTCCCTCCCCCCCTCCCCGCTCCCTACCCCTTTCCCCCACCAAAATTTTTTTAAAAAAATCAGAGCAGAAAAAAGGATTAGATCGGCTGAGCGCGAACTGACTCCCTCTCGATTCTGACATTTCAGCCTATTAGCATTTCTCCACGGGGCCTTCTGAAACCTATTAAAGTGTAATATTAAAAATCTCTTGGCTGGGGGCCTCTCTCGCCTTCCATCCGCCGCGCCCCCTCGAGGGAGGGCGAGACCGGGAAAAAAAAATCTGTTGAGCTCAGAGGAAGCACCAGCCAAGCCCAAAAAGTGCTTGGCTGGCCGCGGTGGCCGGAGGGGGAGGGGAGACCCAATCCCCCAGACTTTGTACTTCTTATTTTGCGCTTTCAGCAAAATCCTTTCTGGGTTGAGTCGCCGGGAGCTGCCCGCGGCAACCTACTTGGCTGCGGGCGCGAGGAGTGCGGACGCAGCCGGTGCGGCCGCCCTCGGGGCCCCGCACCCTCTCTCCGCAGCCCCGCAGGGACCCATGCCCGGCTAGGCATTACGTACCCTCAAAAGAAAGCTTGGAAGGGTAGCAATCCTTGCGGATCCTGCCTCAGAGAACCACCGCGGTGATTGGATTTTAATTAAAACAAGAGGAGCCCGCTCTTTCGCCCCACTCTGCGGACTCAGCGTTTTCGCATCGCTCGTTCTATTTTTTTAAGTCCGTTTTCAAGGCAACTTTTCTGGAGGGGTTAAAAATGAGCCAGTTAGCGCTCACTCGGTTCTATTTTCTTTTATCCACTTTTAGGGAAAAAAATGGGGTGGGCTTCGAGAGCGAACTGGGGGTGTCTAATTTAATTCCAGTATAAATTTGAGGAAAAAAGTTGAGCCTCTTGAGGGCAGTTTCAAGTTGCCCTTCCTGAAGCCTCCTGCGTTGGTTTCTAGGCTGCCCTCTTTTGGAAGCTGGAGCTCCGCGGGGGGAGGAGGGAGGAGTGAGAAGGAAAGAAAGGAACGAAAATAGCCGGATCCGAGGGGAACTGGCGGCGGTGTCCGCGCTTGGAGCAGGGCGCGCAGGTCTCAGTGGCGGACGGGGCGGCGGGAGGCTCCCGGTGCAGCCCCGGACAGCCAGGAGCAAAGACGGAGAGGAGAGGGGGGTTAGAGAAAGGAGGTATTGTGTCTGTGTGCCTTGGGGGAGGGGGGTGACAGAAATAAAATAAACGCAGTTGAGCTGCGCTGGGCTGCCGGGGGCCAAGGCAGAGGAAGGGGCGTGCGTGGGGGGCGCAGCCCCGGTGGGCGCCGAGCGTCCTCGAGTTTTATCCAGAGGCCTTTGTGGGTTCCTAGTAAACCCTCCCACGCCCAAGCCCCCATTGCTTCCCCACCCCCCTGGTTGTCCTCCAATATTTGGAGCCCAGACCTTGATCCCCCACCGCGTTACCCCCGCCCTAGATCTGGAATGTTTTTATTTTAATAGAGCTCAAGGAAAAAAAAAAAACGTATCGAGAGAGCTGGGGTGGGGAATACAAAGGGTTTGCAGGGTGGAAAATAACAAAAGCCTATTTTTATAAATGTTTAATGTTTTCACCCCTGGATGCTCCAAGACGCCGTAATTGTGACGGCGGGGTATATGTGCCATAAATCATTTAGTTGCTAATAAAAATTCTGCCTGTTTGCCCTGGATTTGCCAATGGCGTTTGCATTTTCCAAGTGTGCGCCTAGTCAGCGTAGCGAACCGAGCCTGCATTTCATTAGGGCCGCGGTTCGGGGCCGGCGAGGCCCCCTCCTCCAGCACCCCCACCCCGGCCTTTGTGAGCCCCAGCCCCCTTGCGGCGTCCTCCCTGCTCACAGTTACACCCGCACCCGCGGAGCCCGGCCCGGGCGCAGGGCCTTGGAGACGCGGAGGCGGCGGCTCCCGGTTCCCAGCTCCCAGCCGCAGGGCGGGACAGGACAGTCCCTGGCTGCGCCTGTTCTCCGAACTGCAGCGTGCGGGGGGCGCGAGCGGGCCACTCCGAGAAGCAGGCCGCCCTGTGCGCGCCCTGATCTTTGCCCCCTCCGCGGCCCAGCGCCCTGCTGGCCCCCATCTCTGGGTAAACAGCGGCCGGGAGCCATCTTAGGGTAGGGGACGGATCCCAAGCAAGTGGTGGGCATCGCCCCGCTCTTTCGCAGACCCCCGCCATTCGTCCGAGGTCTCTGGAGCACCCCTCGTCGGGTTTCTAGGTCTGGGGAGATGCCCTCACTGCTCTGGTGGGCCACATTGAAATGTAACTACCAGGCCTCGGCGCCCAGCGAAGAGCGGGTGACAGCCGCGCCGCCCGCAGTCCGGCCGCCATCTTCCGTCCCCTCCCCCCGCATACTTCGTCTCCCCGGCGGGAGCCGAGGCCAAAAGGAGTGTTGACGCAGTGTATGTGTGCGTTTTGTACTGACTGGGCGGAAAATCGGCTGGAGGGAGGACATTGCAACCCCAAATCGCGGTTCTGGAGAATCTGCTCAGGCCAGCGCCGTTGTCCACAGCCGAGGCCTTTTGTATGTTCCCAGGCAGCCCAACTGACAAAATTCTTGCTCTTTGTTTTAAAACCAAAGGACAGGACAACCTTGAGCCCGGCTCTAGCCGGCCGCGCCTTTGTCCAGCTGGCTTAGCCCCCCTGTTCAGGGCCAGACCCGGCGCTTCCCGCAACCCTAGGGTTCCTGGCTTCGTGGGCACGTTCTTCCCTTACTCCTTCCCCAGGGGGAAAAAAAAAATGCATCCTTTCCCAGGCGAGGACACCCGAGCCACCTCCACCCGTGGCCCGGAACCGCTTTTCCCGGCGGAGACCTAAGAATCCGCGCTCCACCAGGCTCTCCGTGAAGGGACCCGGCGTTCGCCGGCCTCTGCTGCCCGCTCGGGGCGCTCTGGCCACCGTCTTTTCAGCGCCAACATCCAGGTCCCAAGTCCGGCAACCAGGGAGCTCCCGACTCGGGCGCCGCCAAAACCCGGAGAGGTCGAGCCCAGGAAAGCCGCACTTGCCCATTCCCGTGCTGCGACTGGGCCGGCCACGATTTGGCGTGGAGCCGAGGTTCCACTAGCCCAGCCAGAGCGGCCCCGACCCGCCAGGAAAACCAGGGACGCGGCGCTAGAGCCCCGCACGCCGCTGGCACCAGGGCGCACGGCCGACAGAGCTGGGGCTGGAGCTCCAGGCCCAGTCCCAGCGGATCCCTGCGCCTCTCAGCCCCGCCTCCGGCCCTGGCTTCTTCCCCGGCCCGGGTTGGGTCTTCCACTCCACTATTTGGCTGGGAGAGGACCGAGATGCGCTCAGTGCGCAGGGGGCCGGCTGCGGCCGTAAATCTCCGTATGGGTCCTCCTTCCCGTTGCTCCCTCGCGTGGACTCCCAGCCGGCCTCCCGTCCCGGGCCGTGCCGTGCGCCCTGATCTCCCGGTCACGGCCTGAGGCCCCGAGACTGCACGGGGAATCAAGCCAGGCGCTTCCCCTTTCGCAGAAGAGAGGAAACAGCCTCGCCTAGTCGGTGGTGCCACCACATCCATCCTCGGGGTCGCCAGACCCAGAGGCGGCCTGGGCCTCACCGGATCGCCGCCTGGGGTCAGGGTGCTGGGCTGGCACTTACTCCTAGGAATGCTCGGTGAGGCTGGGGTAGGGGCACAGACACCCGCTTGAGCCCAACTCCCGCACCACCTGCACCATCGAGGGGCGACGCCGGGGTCAGGGTCAGAGCGTCTTCTCAGAACTCCGCCTGCCACCCGTCTCTGCATACCCTGCTTTCATCCCACGCCATCATTCCGTCCTTGGAGTCCTCTACGCGCAGGAGGCGAGGAGGAGGCTTTTTATTTTTCCAGGCGAGGACCAAGCAGGGTGTTTGCAGGTGCCACGCTTGAAGCGAGGATGCTCATCTTGTTCCCCACCCTGTGCCAGCCCATCTTCCCCTCCATGACGGAAATACCCTGGGCTTTGCACAGCCGGGCCCTGGCTCCCTGCCCTCGTGGCGCTGCCGGCTTTGGTGCAAATAGCCGAACCACTGGGAAAGCAGGAATCATTGGGGCGCGTTGTTGGCACCCTGGTAGGTGTGGCAGCGCTTTCTACCTGAACAGTCTACGGGTGCCCAGAGAGGGTGTATTTGCAATAATAAAGCTTAATGTCACCAGTACTGTCTTTGCCAGAGAGGCTGGGGAACGGGCCTGGGCACTGGTGTCCTGCGTCAGCCAAGCAGGCCATACGCAGTGATCGGGGACCACCACCTCTCAAGTCTTTGCTCAAGACTTCGGGTGGGAATAGCCTCGGAAGAGGGAGGCAGTCTCCCACTCCTGGGTGCCTCCTTAAGACCTCACTGTGCCAGTGACACGGGTGGGGAGGCGGAGGGTTTGGAACCTCGCTCCAAAATATGAAGCTCACTCTGGGAGCTTTGGCTCCTTCTTAGAATTTGTAGAAGCACATTCAGAGGGACAGAGGCCTTCCAGCCAGCCCCCCAGATTTTGAGCGCTCGCCCTGCAGGCAGCGGTAGTGCAGCCTGGGAATTGAAAGGCGGCAGAACTACATTCCAGCTGTGCCTCCCCCACCGGCCCAGCCCCACTGCGGCGCCCCAGGAAGCCCTCCAAAAACAAAGGCCTGCGGTTTCAGGCCAAGGTTAAAGTCCACCGCGCGTGTTCCCCCCGCACCCCCCCAATCTAAGCGATAGCATTTCTCCAAGTAAACCGCCAATAAATCAGCTCCAGGGCCGCCTGCTGAAGCACTTCACTGACCTTGGAGAATGGTTTTCCTACTAGACCCGTTGGAGGACAGGCACGGGGAGGGGGCCAGGATGCCAGCTGTGCCCCCTCCAGAGGGAGGCAGAGGAGGGGCTGGCCAAGGGCGTTCCTGGGCGTTGGTTCTGGTACTTGTGTGCCCAGAGAAGACGGGAGGTTTGGAGTGTCTGGAGGGGGTCTCTGCTTATTGGGGGGCCGTCAATCCCCAGTTGTGGGGGCTGTTATTTTGGGAGATGGCTGCTTTGGGGGAGGCTGACCGTGTGTTCATTGAACGCCTGCACTGTTCTAGGCACTGGGGAAGAGGCGCGAAAGACAAACAAGGCCTCTTTGGGGGCCAACTTCTTTGTCTGGGTGTGCCTGGGTGTGTTCTGCAGGCGAGTTTGTGCGGGTGTGACTAATGGGATTTATGTATGTCAGTGCCAGGGTGACTAATGGAGGGTTTGGCAGCACGTGTGTTGGGGGAGGGGTGTGCTGGTGGGGGAGGGGCCCTGCACCGAAGTGGGGAGTCAGTGCCCTGCCTGGCAGGCCTGTGCATGCTGAGAGTTCTGAGCAAATTCCACCGCCAGCCTGGCCCCCCCAGAGGCTCCCCGGCCCTTCCCACTGCCCTGACCCACAGGGCCCCCGCCAATCCCGGCCGTCCCACCCCCTTCTGAGCGGAATCCTCCCAGTTTTCTCTTTTACAGTCTGAAAATCCCTTTTGTGCAAGGCCCCTGCTTCCAGGCGGCTTCGAGGAGGCTGACTTTGATGCCGTCCTACCGTTCCGCAGAGGAGAAAGCTGAGGTGGACACACACAGCTAAGGAGTGGCAGCAAGCACCCTCACCTAGGCCAGGCGGGGTGCTGGGGATGTGGACATAGAGCCCCAACACCCCCAAGAGCACCCAGCCCAACCCAGACTAGCCTAGAGAAGGGAACTGGCCCAGCGCTAAACGCCCCCTCCACCCTGCCACCCCTTTTACTGCCTTTCCCATCCTCCACCTTCTACAGGGGCCTCTCTCCTGTCCTAGCCTGGGGGAGGTGACAGAGGTCAGAGGTCAATGGGAGTCCATTTGGCCTGTGGCCGGGTGAGGGTCAGGCTGACCGAGGGCGCATTCCTGGCAGGAGGAGGCCGTGGTCAGGAGTTCAGGAGGCCTGCCCAGGAGCCCACACAGGGGCTCCCGTACCTGACATCCACCCCCCTTAGGGCACACCTGGAGAACCCCATTTCCCGTCTTCCTCTGGTCCTCTCACGTGCACCCACTCGCACACACGCATACACCCCCAATCTCTGGTGTTCCTCTCTATTCTTTGTGCTACTCGTACACAAGTTCTGCCCCGTGCATCTGTGCCTGTTGTACACACACTTGTCAGAAGGGGCCCTGCGACCCACAGAAGTGGGTGACCTTCCTAAAGTCACCAGGCCTGAATGGCAGCAAGCAAGCCAGACGGGTTTCTGCCCAGCCCTCTACCTTCGGTGCTCCCCGTTAGTGCTCCAGGGCCTGTGGTGGCATCTCGAGGGGACAAGGGAGGGGAGGACAGGGCCTACCCCTTCTCACTTCTCAGGTCTAGGAGCTTCCCACACCCAGAAGCTCCCAGGATGTGCCTCCCTCCCTCTCTCTCTCCCTCCCTCCCTCCCTCCCTCCCTCCCACACTCTCTACGTCTCTCTCTTTCGGGTGTACTTACACAGGCATTAATCTTTCCTTGGCATTTTCTTTCAAGCAGAAAATAAAAACATTTCCCATGGCTATAGCTTTGAAATCTTCCCTCTCCTTTCTGCCTCTCTCCCGCCCCCACCCCCACGTCAATCGCATTTCGAGAGTCAGCATAAAGTCAAAAACAAACCTGCGAAGATCAAACCGACAGGCCCCCCTTCCTGCAGCCCTCCACTTGCTCTGCGTGTCTTGGTCTGTCTCCACCTGCAGATGAGTGGGAGGCAGCCCCCCACCCCCCGATGCACTCACGCATCTTCCGTAGCCTCAGGGAGTCTCTCAAGAACCTTCTAGAACTGGCCTGCTAGAAACAAAATATCGCCCCTCGCACTCCCCTGTCCAGCCCTGCTCTCCTGACCCAGCTCCCACGGCCCCTCCTCTAGGCGGCCATCTGTCATAGACTGGATACCCCCAAAATTCATACATCTAGGTCCTGACACCCCAGGGCCCCGGAGTGTGACCTCGTTTGGGAACAGGGTCGTTGCAGATGTCATTAAGATGAGGTCACACTGGAGGAGGGTGGGTCCTAATCCCATATGACTGACATCCTTAAAAAAAAGGGGACCCGGGCAGATACAGAGGAAAGACTGTGTGGGAACTCGTAGGGGAGACGGCCAGCTGCGAGGCGGAGGGCAAAGCCTAGAGCGGGGCCCCCCCTCACGGCCCTTGGAAGGGACCACCTGGCCGACACCTGGATCTCGGGCTGCTTCTGGCCTTCAGGACAGAGAGACAATCCGTTTCAGTTGTTTAAGCCACTCTGTCTATGCTACTTTGTTTTGGCTACCCTAGCACACCAAGACACCACCCCAAATTTAAGCCCCCACGAGAGTCCGGTGGGAAACAGGTGAGCAGAAGTGGGAGAGCGTGTAGAGGGGACGACTCGTAGACTTGTCACAGCCTTGGCCAGCGATGCCCAGTGGGGCCAGGTCTGCCGTTGTTCATGGGAAGCTGGTGTATCAGTCAGGATGGCTAGGTTATGCTGCAGTGACAAAAATCCCCAACATCTTCATGGCTTAACACAGCACATGGAGTATTCTCTCCAACACACTGTCTGCTCTGAGCCTGGGCAGCCCTCCAGGGCAGCTGGCCTCCCTGTGGTGGCTCGTTGGCACTATACTGTCCAAAATAAGGCACGCAGGCAGGGCACCTGCTGGTCCCCAGTTTGCAACCCTTGGCGGATTCTGCTCAGACCACCCCATTCGTCCCATACCCCATGATGGTTAACGTGCTCCCGAAGACACACGTATTCCCCGCATCCATCCACTCATGTCTGTGTAATAAATACCAACCAGGTCAGGCCTGTGCTAGGCCCCGATGATCAAGTGGAGCACAGCGTGGACCGGCGTCCTGTCCAGGGAGTGGGACGATGGGTCATCGAGGAACCGGAAGTGTGGTGAACACTGCCAAGGAGGACGGGGCTGGAGATCAGTGGGAGGGCAGATGACGCAGGGCCTGGTTCTGGAGGAGGAGATGTAAGTGGCCGGCACCCAACTGTCCTAAATAAAAGGCCGGGCCCACGACGCGGGAGCCCGGAGTGTGCCACCTTCCTGCAGGGAAGGACGCTGCCCTCCTCCTCCCCGTCCCCCCTCTCGGTTCTCCTGCCCTTTCCATCAGTTTCCCTTAGGTGATCGGATAGGGCCAACCTCAGATTTGCAGCGAAAAAGAGGCCATTCCGCAAAGGGATATCTGGAGAGTTGGTACTTAGAGATTAAGCTGGGCAGAGAACAGACGGCGATGAATCGTCTACACAGCCAGCTCCTCTCTGAGGGCAAGATCTATCTAATCAGGCCCAGGAATGACTGATGGATGCGACTTGTCGCGGGGCCTGGCCCCAGAGACACTCCACCACCGGGCTTGCGTTGGCCACAGACCTCGCGCACCTC
>NW_006431919.1:20693842-20709639 GCF_000325575.1 Pteropus alecto | reverse complement strand
CTCTCCCTCGCTGTCTCTCTCAACACTCCACCCACACCAGCACACCAGGTCACAATTCCAATTCCAGACGATAAATTGTCACACTAGGGGGCATGGCCTGGCTTCCCGAGTGGCTATCATGACACATTGTATCCTCTGAGGATGGCCACATAATGTCCCCCTTCTACAGTGTGACCTTGACATTCTTCCCATGGGGGGCGGAACGTTGTGTCTTATAACCAGATGCAGGACAGTGATACTGTGTGGCTTGCAACGCACAGTCAGAAGAGGAGAGTCAGCATCACCCTGTGCTCCAGGACGCTCACGCTCCCGTGTGAAACCCTGAGCCGCCAGGTGAGAAGCTGGACCGCCTGAGGCCACCATGCTCCAAAGAAGTTCCAGCCACTTGCAGAGTAGATGTCCCAGCCCACAGACAGCCCCAGCGAGGTCCCCACCTCAGCCAGCGTCATGAGTGCAGGACAAAGAAGCTTCTCGGAGCTGTGTGGAAAAGGCTCAGGGGCTCTGTGACTGCCCAGGTCACATGGGGTGGCCAGGCTGCCCTTGCTGGTGGGGACTGATCGAATGACCACAAAAAGTGGAGCCAGCCAGCCTGGCCTGCCACCCACTTAATGTGTGATGATGTTTGCAAAGCCGCTTCCCCTCTCCGAGCCTCAGTTTACCTGTCTGTAAAGCGAGGCCGAACGTATCTCCTTTCCTGGGATCGAGTGAGGCTGTGTGTTCCTATACTGGCTGTGCAGATGGCGGCCGAGAGGCTCACCTTTCTGAACACTAGCAGGTGTTGGGGGGCCGAGGGGTGTCTCACACCCTCCACTGATGAGGGCTGGGTACCGAGGAAGGATGGGTACTCAGGAAAGGTTGACTTCCCATCTGGCACTTCTGCATGGGCCGTGGTCAGCCGGGCCCTCAAGCCACCACCCCAAAGCTTCCTGACCGGAGGGGCCTGAAGCCAAGCTTATCGCTTTCCTGGGCCTGCTGTAACAAACAGTCGGGAACTGGGTGGCTTTAGACAATGGAAACTTACTCTCCCACAGCTTAGGAGGCCAGAAGTTCAAAATCAAGGTGTCCAGCAGGGGCGGTTCCTTCCTGGGGACTGTGGTGGAGAATCTGACCATGCCTTTCTCCCAGCTTCTGGTGACGGAGGCCACCCTTGGGGCTCCTTGACTTGAAGCTGCATCACCCCAGCCTCTGCCTCCATCACCACGTGGCCGCCTTCCCGGTAACTGTCTTCACACGGCCAGCCACCTCTCCGAATGCGGCAGTCTGTGTCTCTAATTCTCCCCTTGTGGTAGGGCCCCCCAACATGTTGGATCAGGGCCCACCCTACTCCGTTGCTGATCGCATCTGCAATGACCCCATTTCCAAGTAAGGCCACGTTCTGAGGTTCCAGGGGTCAGGACTGTAATACCCTAGGGGCACACAAGTCAAACCTGCAACACCCACCTCCTGCCGTGTCCCAGAGCCAGTTCAAACCCCAGAGCCCCTCGGTCTGCCCCAGAGCGTCCCCTGCATGGCCTTCACTGGCCTGTCTGGGTGTGGAGTGGGGCCGCAGCATAGCTGTGTCACAGGATGTACTGAGGTCGCTGCCTTTCAGTTTCAAGGCGGGTGGCTGGAGCCTCGGGGCTCCAAGGGGGTTCTTATTACAATGTGGAAAACGGAGGAGGCTCAGACAGGGAAGTGACTGGTCCAAGGTCATGTGGCTGAGTGGTGATGAAGACGGACTTGAACTCAGACCGTTCTGGCCCTGCCGTTCTCTCTCAGCAGTCCCCACCACCCACCCCTGTCACAACTGTCTCCTACGAGTCTGTCGCCCCTACAAGCCTACGAGGCTATACGAGTCAGCTCAGGCCACCATCACAAAGACCCGACGGCTTAAACAACAGAAATTTCTCTCTCACCGTTCTGAAGACGGGAAGCCCAAGGTGCAGGCGCCGGGAGATTCCGTGGCCTGCGAGTCCCCATTTCCTGGTTTGTAGATGTCGGGTTCTTTGCCACGTCCTCACGTGACGAAGGCGGGAGAGAGCTCTCTGGGGTCTCAGCTATAAGGACACTAATCCCCTCGTGAGGGCTCCGACCACGTGACTTAATCCGCTCCTGAAGGCCTGCCCCCTAACGCCACCGCACTGGGGGTTAGGATCTCAACATAGGAATCTGGGGGACACAGACCTTCAGTCGATATAATACAGCCCACACCAGAGGCCTTGGTATCACTGTCTCCCCCATGCCCAGCCCAGTAAACTTCAGGGAATGTCCGCTCAATGAATGAACAAAATGACATCACTTTGGTGGGGTTTTCCAGGATGAATAGAAGTTTGCGAGGCAGAGACAAGCATTCCAGCCCCAAAGCACAGCCCGTGTGAAGGCCTGGAGGCCTCCCACGGGGCCCGCCTGGCTCCTGGGTGGCATGCCGGGCCCGGGGAGGGGAGAGAGCCGGGCAAGGCCTCCATCCCAGGTGACATTCCTGGGCTGCCCGGCGCAGCCCGCCGACCTGTCACCCCTGAGCCAGGGCCTGTCCCGCACCTCTGCCCACAGGAGCCCAGCGCAGATGACTCGAGGTGTCTCTTTTCCCCTTCATGCCTGGGTGGGCTGAGTGGCATTTATTCGAACTTTCATTTTATTGGTGTTTTTGTTGAAAGCATGGGAATTATTCATAGCCGGTTTCGGTTCTCTTCTGGCAACGACCGTATCTCTGTACTCAAGGTACAAATTATGTGTCAGCTCAAGTCACTGTCATTCAGAGGTGGCATCGGAGGCCCAGAAGGCTCCGGAAGCCAGGTCTGGCTGGCAGCAGCAGGGTCCTGAATGGGTAATGGTCCCCGAAGTCACCAGGGACAGGGGACAGGGCTGGGATACAAGGTGAGTGACTAGGGATCGTTCCTGCCTCTGTCCCTTCCCCTTCGTGATCCTGGTCAGGCTCAGCCTTCTCGTCTGTGAAATGGGCAGCGATACGCGTGTCGGGCGCAGGGCATCAGGCATGTCACTTTCCACTGGTGCCGCCCCTCAGGCTGCCCTCCCATGCCTGCCCTCCAGGGCTCTCAACTCCTGGATGGGCCAGATCGATGCCCAAGGGCAGGGATGAGGGTAGGGGTAGAGGCGGAGCTGTCCTCCGTGGGTCCCAGAGCCACCTGCATCGTCGTCATTGGCCTCCACCAGCTGCCCTGCTCACCAGCCTCCTCAAGGCCAAGTGCTTCCCAAGCTGCCCCGTGGGACATGGCATGCCCCCACCGGAAGCAAGGAGCTGTGCCAGGACTCCAAGCCGTCACCTAGCCCTGCCTGGTCTTCCATGAGCCACCAAGACTCAGCTGTGGTATGTGGGGATGGTGGGAGCCTTGGGGACCCAGCTCTCTCACTGGGGACCGGGACATCAAGCCATTCCTGGCCCTCGCTGTCTCCAGCATCAGTCAGATAATCTCAGACCATGTGGCTGGCCTGGACCGCTGGACACACCCAGGTGCATGCCCTTGTCCCTGCCCCCAGGGAGCCCCAGCGTGGTGCAGGGGACAGACCTGAGGCAGACTACGTGACAATAGGAGAACAAGGGCGTGGGAGCGGGAGCGGGGGCAGAAAGGAAGGTTTTAAGTTGTTTTGTTTTTAATTATGAACATCATACATGCTTCTGTAAAACTTCCCACTGGCACGTGTAGAATAAGGGGGACCAGGGGCCTGCACTGGTCATGGCATAGCCTTTCCTGGTCTTTCTCTCGGCCTGGACCCACTGACATGCTCTGTGGGTTTGTAGCACCCTCGACAAGTCCCCGAAACAGAGTAGGAACGTCCCGTCCTCCCCTGCCTGAGGGCCCGGGTCCACCTCATTTTCCCCCTACACCCCTGTCCTTGTCTGCTCGGGCTGGTGGAACAGACCCGGCGGCTTTGACAACAGACATTTACTTTCTCAGCATTCTGGATCAAGAGCTGCTGCTCCTGAGGCCTCCCTCCCTGGCGTGTAGACGGCCGTCTTCCCCTGTGTCCTCAGGCGGTCCCCCCCCGTGCGTGTGCGTGTCCGTATCTCATCCGACAAGGCCCATCCCCAACTTCAGTTACATTCCGAGGTCCTAGGGGTGAGGACTCTAATGCGCATTTTAGGGGACACGACTCAGCCCGTCACACCCCCTGAGCCAAGGGGCGAGTGGGCACTAGAAGGTGACTACAGGGAGCAGACGAGCGAGGGGTCTCTGGGTCGAGGCTCTCCGGCCGAGCAAAGGTCCAGGGGCCTGGCCTAGCGGAGCCTGCTCGTTATGTCGGTGGCCCAGACCGAAGAGCCAGGTAGCCAAGGACTCCTGAGGGGGAATGACCGAGCGGGCCGGGCCAGGCCGGGCAGGGAAAAAACGTCACATGCTACCAGGTGGGGCTCTTGAGAAATTCACGGTTGGGAGGCAGGTCGGTGGCCATCCAGGGGCCATGGAGCAGAGACATGTGACATTTTTTTCTGAAATAGAGTCTTTGTGGATGTCATGTAGGCCATTACGATTAAGATGTAGTTAAGACAAAGTCATACTGGGCTTTCAGGGTGGGCCCTAATCCAGTGACTGGTGCCCTCATGAGAAGAGGGAAATTTCCACACCGACGTGCACACGGAGGAAGGCGGTCACGTGACGACAGAGGCAGAGATTGGAGTGACGTGACCATGAACTAAAGAACGCCGGCCGCCCCCGAAACTGAGAGGGGCTGGGAGGAGACTCTCCCCTGGAGCCTTCGGGGGGAGCCTGGCCTGCTGACACCTCCACTTCGGACTTCTGGCCTCTGGAATTATGAGAGGATAAATGTCCCGTGTCTTAAGCCAGCTACCGTGTGTGGTCATTTGTTAGGGCCTCCCCAGGAAGAAGTGGACCGGCCATCTGTCCAGGAGGTAGGCAGAGACACAGCCAACCAAGGTAGGGTGGCCAGTAGACACAGCCAGAGACACAGCCAACCAAGGCAGATGGCCATTAACTCATTGGAGGGTGTTCTTCTTGGCCACTGGCAGTTTTAAAACATGCCCCCCCATTCTTTACACACCCCTGTCAAGTGGCATCTGACCCCCCTCCCTTGGAACCAAGGCAGCATGTGACTGCTTTGCCAAAAGAGTAGGAAGTTGGCAAAGACGTCCGGCCGAGGCTGGGTCACGAAAGGCCATGCAGCTTCCACACTCAGCTCGCTCATTTGGGACAGGCCAGTCCCCTGCGAGAAATCCAAGTAGTCTGGGGCCACCACGCTGCAAGGAAGCCCTGGCCACATGGAGCGACCACAAGGCGGCGTCCCGGACGACAGCCCCCGACGAGCTCCCCACCAACAGCAGCGTCTCCTGTGGACCCGTGAGCCCTCCTGGGTCCAGGCCTGCCAAGCTCTCAGGTGCTGCCCACAGACAGCTGACTGTAGATGGTCCCTCGGCCCGGTGTGGGATGATGCTTAAAATGGGATGGAGGGCCGCCAGGCCAGGCCAATGCCTTCCACCTGCCGCCCCCAGCTGGGAGAACCCACAGCAGTCCAACTCACTCCAGCCCTGCCGACATCCTGGAAAGAAAGCCAGCCCCAGGCTGACAGCCTCTGGGAGGGTCCTTCGTGGGCCGCAGTGGCTGCTGCTCCAGGGGGAGACAGCTCCAGGCAGAGCCTCAGTGGGAGCCAGTGGGTATGTGGGCAAGTCGCCCACCTCTGGGCTCTCTCCATGCCCACGCCAGCTGCTGCCACACCACATACCTGCCCGGCCCACAGCTTCTCAGACGCAGGGCGGAGGGGCCAACACAGGCTGGCCAGGGGCCTCGGTTTAAAATAGCAGCCACCAAGTCTTTATTTCGTCTGCGATGCAGCCCTGCCCACCTGGCTCCTCTCGGGCTGCCTTGATGTCAGTGTCTAAACTGTGCCGAGAACCCGAGCCTTCCCAAAGCCCAGCAGAGAGCCGGGCACACGGACGTGCCTGCGCGCACACCCCACCTGCCCCTCAGGAAGCCACCGCAGGTCACCCCAGGCTCCAGAGCAGCCCCGCCTCCACCCAGGCCCCCCTGCCCAGCCCACCCTCCACATCTGGGTTTGCTGTCACCAAGTCCCACACACTCAGTGGCTTAGAACAGCAGCCGTTTACTCTCTCTCAGTCTGGAGACCAGAAGTCTGAGATCAAGGTGACAGCAGGGCTGTGCTCTCTCAGCCAACTACGAGGAACAGAAAACTTGACTAGCAATGACTTGAGCTGAAAAGGCACCGACATTCTCACATAATAAGAAGCCTAAGTCGGAACTGAGGTAGGTTAACTCGGCAGCTTATGCGCCTCAGACTTTAATGCTGTTCTCTGGGCCAATGCCTCACGATCATAAAATTGCTGCTGAAGCTCCAGACATTCCATCCCATATTCCCTTGTCTTCACCATTGCAGTGTACGTTGGCCCAGTCGAACTTCCAGCTGCCAGCATCAGCGCTTCTTTTTCTGAGGGCTTTCTCAGCACCCAGAGCCTGAATGTCACCATCAAGCTGGGTGGAGATTAACACCCGCCAAGGGCAGCCCACAGTAGTAACAGGAAGGAGTTGGTGAATCAATTCTCCAGTTCCCGCACCCTTAGGCAGCAGAACTTGGAGGCGTGAGCTCTGATCCTTGTCAGGGTCCCCTGCCTTGGGGACCCAAGCTAAGACCAGGATGCCTAAAACCGGGCGGGGCGGGGGCCTACATGCACGGCAGCCACAGGTGGACTTCGTGATTGTCCCCTCCAGGGATGGCTCGTCCCCTGACCCGAAGAGTCCTGCAGCTGCCTTTGGACCATTGGCTTGGCCACAGTCTGCAGGCAGTGCCTGCAAATCGCAGGGGGGCTGCGGGAAGAGCACTGGGCCTGGGCCCGAGCCAGCCCTGCCACGGCTCCCCTGGGACTTGGTTTCTATTCCTACAAAATGAGCTGAAGATCCCACCCCTAGAGGCGATGTCCCATGGGGACGTGCCGGGAAGGTGGCTGCAGCGCGGTGCTTCGGAGCGGGAACGTGGCCGCAGCGTCTCGGCCGTCAGTCGCCCCTCGCCTCCCTGCACCTCCTCTCTGAGAGTCTATGGGGGACCTGGGGGCAGTGACAGTTTAAGAAGGTGGCACAAGCCGGGAAGGAAACACACACACACACAGTGGGCACCTCTAGCACACAGGCTCCGGCAGGCCCTGTGTCCTGTGACGCTCAACAGATACCAGCCCCCAGACACACACACATGCACACACACGTGCACACATGGACACACATGCATACACACACGTGTGCACGCACATGTGTACATGCGCGCACGAATGCACACTCGTGTACGTGCACACACACACACAGACACACACCCCATGGCCGGCCAGCTCTACGAGCAGGGACCAAGGCTCCTGGGGAGGAAGCGCCTTGTCCACCAGACCAGGGTCTGCGTGGCCTCACCCTCCCCCCTCGCCACCCCCGCAACCCAGAGGAGCAGACACCAGACGGAACCAGGTCCAGAATTCTGCAGCTTAAAACACAGCCCCCCCAGATCTGAAAGCAGAGGATTCCAAAAGCCTCCCTCAGCCTGGGACAGCGGCCTCCTGCGGGGGGTCGGCAGCAGCTAGCAGAGTGGGCGCCACGCCGCAGTAAGGGGGGGTCCCAGAGGGGCTGACGACAGGGCGGGGGAGGGGGCGCTGCCTCGCTGCCTGGGGCAGCACCAGCGACTCCTCCTCCTCCCCTAAAAGGGCCTCCCAGCTGCTCCCGCAGCCTGGAATTCCAGCTCAGCTCCGCCCTGGGGCCCGTAGCTCTGCCGGGAAGAACCCTGTGGGGCCACACAGGTCTCACCCACTCACGGATTCTCCTAGGGCGGGTCACGACACCTCTGGGCCTCAGAGGCCTTGTCGTAAAGTGCAGACAAGAGAAGGGGACTGAAAGGGTCCCCGGAGGCAGCCCCTCACTGCGCGGGCCTGGTCTGCCGGTCACGGGTGCAGGTGTGTCTACCGGGGCCTGACCCCGCCCTGTGCCGCCCCTGCCCAGGACGGGGCAGAGCTTCCAGGGGTGGCCCCCATCCTCTGCCCCGCCCGCTGTGTGGCTCCGCCCCACACTGGCCCCCAGCACCCCCGGGAGGACAGACTGACCCCGCCCAGGGGGTGGAGATGGGGAGCTGGGTTTTGCTCCCACAGGAATCGGCTGCCTGGAAAGGGCTCCGTGGGGGGTTTAATTTGGTTCTTTTCCTCCTGGAACAAGGTCGTCCCTGGAGACCTAATCCCTTCTGGGGATTTAAAAGCGTCCTGCTTGCCAAGGAAGAAGCCAGCTTCCCATTTCATCACGAGCACTTTTAGCCCTGGGCAGGAGGCTCCCAAAGGCCCCAGGTGTCTCCCACGGTGCCCATGGGAACGATGGACGTGTGCCCGCCTGGTGCCTGGGGCCCCCGGCCCCCATCTCCAGGCCCCCACGGCCCCACTAGCTGCCTGTTCTACAGGCGGGGCATGCGGTGCCTTCGACCCGGGCAGGTCAGCAGCGGCCAGGGCTGTGAGGGGGGCAGGAGCCCACCACTAATCACATAAAACCCAAGATCCAAGACCCCGCTCAACGCCCGTGTGGCTGACCAGTCCAGCTGGCTCAAGGCTGGCCGCTTTTACCACTAAACATCTCGTGTCCCCGCAACCTCTCGGCCCCCACCAGTCGGGTCACCCTGCCACCCACAACCAGCTGGTGTAGTGGGTTGAGTGGTGTCCTCCCAAAACATACGTCCAGCTCGGGATGTGCCCTAATTTGGAAACGGGGTCTTTGCAGATGTCGTTAAGGTCAGGCTCTTGAGACGTGACCGTCCTGGAGCAGGGCAGGCCTCAAATTCGGCGTCGAATGTCCTTATGAGACAAAAAGACACATAGACAAAGGGGTGTGTGAGGACAGAGGCAGGGATTGGAGTGGCGGGTCCTCAGGCCAGAGGCCACCAGAGCTGGGAGGGGCCTGCCCCAGATTCTCCCTCACACCTTCCAGCAGGAACCTGCCCTTGGCCTTCACTGTGTGAGAGAGTCCATGTCGAGCCCACCCAGGGGCCCCCTTCTGTGGCCCGTGGGGGCACATGGGGAAGGGGTCCCAGCGCCGCCTCCTACCCCAGCCGAGGGCGCCCCAGGGCTAAGCTCTCCGGGCTCAGCCGGCATTGGGCAGAGAATCTGTTTTCCATAAACACTCTTTTGAACCGAATTTCATTTTTCTCACCCAAGTAAAGAGTCTGGAAGAGAATGCCCAGACTCTTAGCGGGGAGTGCTGGGGAGGAGAGATGTTTTGTGGTTCATTGAGGGTTTTTCTTTCTTTCTTCTTTTTTTCCTGGCATTATCTGTCCTTTCTAATTTTCGTCTAATGAACTTAGGGCAATGGACTCTGCAAGTGGGGTTCTGCCCCCCGGGGGTTCTGAGTTCGTGAAGATGGGGGGGTGGAGAGGGAAGGTAGCATGGCCTGACAGGCAGGAGAGGGTGCCCCGAGTCTGGCCCTTCTCAGGGTCCACTCCTAGCTTTCCCACCGGCCCCTCTCCCCGCTTGGGCCTGGCCAGGAGGGGGAGTGCAGGGGCCCCCCTGGGGTGCTCTGGGAATGAATCACAGGATCTCATCTCCCTGGCAATTTCTAAACACAAACCACCTTTCCACAGCACCAGCCTGCACTGCCTGCCCCTTCGAGACAGTCCCCAGGGGCTGATGGCCCGAAGTGGCCTCTCCACGTTGCTGAAGAGGAAGCAGCTCAGGCAGGGATGGGGGCCGGCCTGCCTGCCACCCTCCCTGAGGGGGCTTTCTGTACCACCCCGTCCTATGCAGCCACCCCACTCGCCAGCACCCACTGCCTCTCCACCCATGGCCCAGCTCACCGGCTCCCTGCAACCACCACATCCACCCTGGTTGGCAGGTCCAGTCCACGTCCTTCCTCTTAGAATGTCCCCTCATTCATCTCAGTGACCCGAGCCATCCGGGTGTCCCACCCAGAAGCCCTCGCCCACAGCTGCACCCTTCCCTGCTTCTACGAGTCTTGGTGCCTAACGCCTCACAGCTGCCCCTTCTCCAAAAACTGCCCCCGGCTGCGGCAGCCCTGCCCTCCGCCCATAGCCGAAGTCGTGAGTGGAACCGCGTCCCCCAAAAAGACGTGTGGAGTCCTGACCCTCGGCGCCTACGGATGTGGCCTTATTTGTGAAGAGGGTCAATGCAGAGGGATCAACTCGAGACGAGATCGCTAGGGTGAACCCTAACTCACGACGGCTGTGTCCTCAGGAGGAGGGGGAGGGGGCCGATGACCGTGGAGGCAGAGACCGAAGTCGTGAGTGGAACCACGTCCCCCAAAAAGACGTGTGGAGTCCTGACCCTCGGCGCCTACGGATGTGGCCTTATTTGTGAAGAGGGTCAATGCAGAGGGATCAACTCGAGACGAGATCGCTAGGGTGAACCCTAACTCACGACAACTGTGTCCTCAGGAGGAGGGGGAGGGGGCCGATGACCGTGGAGGCAGAGACGGCAGTGACGCGGCCGCACGCCGTGGGGCGCCAGGGGCGGCCGGCCCCCCAGACACCGGCGGAGGCGGGAAGGGTTCTCCCACACGTGTCAGAGGGAGCTGCTGACACCTCGATTCGGACTTCTAGTTCCAGAGCTGCGAGACGCGTTTCTGTTGTGTCCAGCCACCGTGTTTGTGGCACTTAGTTACAGCGGCCACTGAAAACTCGACAGCCAATGGTGGATTAATGTGGGTTTTCGAAAGGCTGGCCCCAGCCTCAAGGCAGCAACGACTCTGGGCTCAATCCACACCACAGAGCTCCGGGCAGGAGACAGACAGCTCCGGGGAAGCCGCACTCCACCGAGCGTTCCCCCCTGCCCTGTCCTGCTTCCCTCGGAGCCGGCCAGCAGCGGAGGCCTTGCACAAAATCCCTTCCTCAGGCTCTGCGCGAGACAGACGTCAGCGCCACATGGCTACTCACAGGCTGTGCCGGGCACGGGGCGGGCAGGGCTCTGGCACGGACCCCTCCGCACCGTGGCCAGGGAGACCCTGAGGGGAAACCCCGGCCTGGAAGGCACACCCAGGAGCAGGGCAGCCGTGGGGGCAGGCGCGCTCCAGGCAGGTGACCGCTAGAAGCTGTGCACCCTCCCATTGGGCTGGGGAGGGGGCTGTCCCCCGCCCCCAAAGCCCTGTTGGAGACTCAGAAGTTGAACGGCTGAAGCACGAGCCCGGCCTCCTTGTCCCACAGAGGCCGCCAGGTGGGGCACACGCACATGTACAGGTGCAGGGCGGCCCCCAACCCACCTGACCCCGGCTCCCTCCGCAGCCTCTTTAATTGGCTTCTGTAGAAAACAAGCTAAGGGAGGCCACGGAGATTTTGTTCAGGAAAAGAGCGGCCTCAGCACCCCTGGATCGGCAGTACGCGGGGCGGGGGGCGCCCTGTGGACTCATCTACCTCCTCACGAACTCACCCCCTGGCCACTCCCTCCTCCACTCACCGGAGGCCAGCCCGCCTCGGTTTCCCCATCTGTCAGTCACATGGCCTTGGCCCTGTGGCCCGGCTGGGAGAGGCAGGCGGCCCCTCCCACAGAGCCCCTGGGCCAGGACCCCACCCTGTGGGGAAGCTCAGAGCGGACACAGCAGGGGCTCCTGCCTCCCAAGGCCTCAGCAACCATTCTGAGTGGTGGGATTAGCGGCTCGCGAAGCCGTGAAGTGAGATGCAGACCACGTGGGCCATCCACATGCGTGTGCAGGGCTGCGTGTGCCCTGTGTGGGCCCTGCTTCCTGGGGCAAAGCCTGACCCGCAGGTGCTTCCCGCCAGAGGCCCAGACGAGGGCAGCTCCTCTCACTGGGCCCTCGCTGCCCTCATGGCACAATCCTGCACATGGGGAAACTGAGGCTCGGAGCGAGTGTGCCTGCCCTGGATCCTCAGGGTGAAGGCCACTGCTCACTGGCCTGCCTGCCGGGGCTAGAAGCTCCTCTAGGATCTGCCCGCTGTCCCACCCCGGGGTCCTGCTGTCCCGGCTGTGCACCCCGTGGCGATGGAGGGCCGGCCGCCCCAGGCTCTGAGGGCTCCTCTGGGCCTGGTGGGGTTCAGGGGGTTCCCTCCTGGCACTGCAGGAGGAGGGCCCAGGAGAGGGCCTTCAGGTGCCCCCCACCCAGCCACACCTGCTCCTCCTGATTCTGCAGACTCTGCTGACACCTGCTGGCCACGCATCCCATCACCATAGCAACCTAGGTGGACCTCGCAGCCCCCCAGCAGCGGCAGATGGGGGGGGTCACCAGGGCGGGTGGTGGGGGTGTGGGCGCACAGGGCTGCGGCCCCCCGGTGGGACTGTGCCTCCTCTGGGAACGGCTCCCTTATTCTCATTAAGCGCTGTGCCCTGCCTGCCCTCATCTGTCCTCGCTCCACGCCCAGCCCTGTGCCCTTCCAGCCACCTCCAGCTCCTGCCCTCTCCTGCCTGACGCCCCCAGAGCTCAGGGCATCCGTACCTAGCACCTAGCACCCCAGTTCCCAGCATAGGCCCCTGGTTGGAAGTCCTTACTGAATAGTCATCTTCCCTCCCAGCTTCCAGAAATCCCAGCATCAGGCACAGTGACCCCCCGACTTGGAGGCCCAGAAGGTGGGGGGCCTCCTGCCCACCCCAGCTCCCTTTATACCCGTGGTCTGTGCCCACTTCGCTCCACTTCCTCTTCTGTGCCCTCACCTGGGCAGCTGACACCGTTCAGTACTCTGCGTGTGCCCTGCAAGGAAAGGCCTAGGTCCTCCCCCAGGTGGCCGCATGGGCCTGCTGTTCCCTCCTGGGGTCTCTGAGCTGTCCCCTCCCTGGATGCTGTCCCCAGCTTCCTCTGTCCTCCCGGAACATCCCACCAGCTGTGAGTCCCCAGGCCCTGTTACCGCCTGGGGACTGTCCTTCCCCTTGCCAAACTGCCCCCACGGCTCTGCCATGATGGTGGGGTCCCTGTTGTGTCCGGGCTGAGCAGTGGGAGGCCCTCGCTGCCCTGGCGCCCTCTCGGCCCTTCCCTGCTGAGGCACGGCCACCCCAGGGCCACTCACCTGCCCCTTTCCCTCCCTCTGCTCCAGGGGCCTCCCTGGGACTGGTGGCCACATCCCGTGGGATGACAGGGAGGCTCAAGCCAGCATGACACAGCCTGAGCCCCCATGCCCAGCAGTCCCGACCAGGGCCCAGTCCCCCAGGCCTTGCGCTGGACCTCAGTACACAGAAACAGGGAACATACGGGACTCTTCTGGAGTCCCCGAGATGGTTCCTCAGGGTGGTGGGGGCTGGTTATGGACACTGGGCCACCTCCTCTATCTGTCCCTTGGGAGGGGGCAGTGGGCCATGGGGGACCAAAAGAAAGGGGCCAGTGGCCAGGAGCCAGAGCCCTGGTCTTGCCCAAGGTGGCCTGGGGTCTCGGGATAGTCCCCGCCTGCAGGGCCCCAGCCTCCCCATCTGCACTTGGCAGCTGGACCCATGTGACCCTGACAACTTGGCAATGCCTGGCCAGGTCCTGGTGGCCAAGGGGAGACCAGTCCTTCCTCTGACGCCCACCACACCCTGGGTACCGCTCAGCACTGCCAGAGCCCGGCCATCCCAAGTCTGGTCCAGCGCCTGCCCCAGCCACGTGCCTGGCAGCCTAGTGCCCAGGAAGTCCCCGATAGCCTCAGCTTCAGCTGGCTCCCACGAGGAAGCTGGTCCCAGGGAGGGAAGGGAGGGGCTAGAACCCGCCATCCTCTCTCATCCCCAACCACGGCACAGACAAGCCCCGGTCACCACGCAGACGGCAGCGCTGAGAGCTGCTGGTCCTCCTCATCCAAAAGGCAGTCAGGATGTCAGGGAGCCTGGCCACGTCTGGCCACGGCCACGGCCATGCTGACAGCAGCTCACGTCAGGCGGGAGGAGCTCTGTGGACTGGCCAGCAGCCCAACTCAACCCCCCAGGGGCCACTTGTCACTTTCTCTTTCTCTACTGATCCTTCTTCCTCTCCCCACCCCATTAACCTGTTCATTTCATTTCTCTCTCTGTCTCTGTGTGTCTCTCTCTGTCTCTGGCATTCCAGGCAGAGGGAACAGCCTGTGCAAAGGCCTGTGCTGGGCCAAGGACAGAGCATCAGAGGCTTGAAAGGAGACAGGCCCGGCAGAGGCGAGCAGACAGCGGGGAGGGTGTGGGACGGGGGAGGGCAGGCACTGAGCTCTGAACGATTCTGCCCTATAAGAACACGCGGGCCAGGCTGACGGTCAGAGCAGCTCAGGTCACTACACTCGTGTATCAGAAAAGGATGTAGGAGATTCCCTGGGCTCCTCAAAATCCAGTCCGTCCCACCCCCATCCTGTAGCAGCCCCGTGTTTGCGGTGAGCCCTGACTGGTCTGAGCAACTCAGGCTGTGCTCATTCTCCGGTCACGGTGATTGCTTCCGGGGTGGACACACACAACGACTCCCACAGCCCAGCTGGCCGCCCACTACTCCGGACTGAGTCCTTGGAGACACTGCTGAGCTGCTGGATTAATCCTGACCTGAAGCCGACCCATCCATTTCTTCATTACAATAAATCCCCTGTATTGTTAAGCCGTTTTGAGCTAGGTTGTCTATTGTTCGCTCCCCAACACATCCTGATACAGGAGGTGGGATTGGGTGCCCCTCCAAGACTCGGTGTGGCAATGGGCCCCCCTCAGTAGCCAGACAGAACAGTTTCCAGGACAGCAAGGACTGCCTCAGGCATCGAGAGGATCAGGCTGTATTTTAAAAATTAACAGAAGGCCTGAGAAATGTAGCTCTTGGCTAGCAAAGGCCTGAAATGCCTCAGGTGGGTGGGAGGGAGGCGCAGGTGGCTGGCCTGGGGCTCGTGGCAGGCTCCTCGGCCACCAGATCTCCAGGCCACGCCCGGCAGAACGCCACCCCCACCGCTGGGCCCGGCTGGCCCGCGCCCGCAGCCCGCCGTCCAATTCTCTCTGCGAGTGTGCCGCCAGCTTTTGCACACCCCGAGCCACACTGGAAAACTGCCCACAAGTTAAAAGAGATTTCTTTCCAGCAGACATGGCTCTGGCGGATCCGAGCCTTATCTTCCCCTTCCAGAACGAGTGTTGTTCATTTCACTTCCTAAAATAAAATAAAAAAAACCCAAACCACAAACTGAAAACCAGGTGGGGTTGTTTCAGGATTTGGCTGGAGCTTGTCTGGGAGCTGATAAGAAGCAGCCAGTTGCCCAGCAACACAGCAGAGAGCCCGCAGGGAGACGTGCCCAGCGTTCCTGGGGCGTCCCCACTGCCCCCCAAGAGGACGGCTGGGCGCGAGCAGGCCCAGCGCTCTCCAACGCCTCTCTCAGGGTAGGGAGGTTTCGCCCCTAAGGATCTGGGGGCCGAGAGCGACAGGGAGAGGGAGAGAAGAGGCCGCCTGCAGAGAAACAGCGAGACATCTTAACGGAGCAGACATGCCGACGCTGGCTGCTCCCTGCGGTGGGAGCAGGAGCTTTGAGAGCGTTTGTGAGGAACTGCGTGCCTGGCTTGACACCGGGGGCCAGGATTTCACTGGGGGCCGCTGATGGGCATACTGGAGACAGGTCTGCTGAGGCGGGCCATCGGGCCCTGCCTCGGCCCAGCTCTGGTCCACTAACTGGCACGAGGGCCTGCAAGCTGCTTGATCAAATGTACAGCTGATCAAAAAAAAGCCAGGAGCCAAAAACCGTTTCGTTTCACCACCACTGACCACACCGAACCTTCACTCGGTGTCGCATGGTGGCCCCTACCCCGGGTCCCGTCAGTAAATGTGTTTGTGACGGGGTTTGAAGTCCCGGTGGCAGGGCCTGACCTAATCTGACGGCAGAGGCTGCCGGCCGCTCGCCACCCCACCCGCCCTGCCTCTGCCGCCGGGTCCACCGTCTGCACCCCTCCCGCTCCCCCTGCAAAGGCTTTCTCTCCCCCCGCC